>NW_027314944.1:0-131288 GCF_023375885.2 Dermacentor andersoni | reverse complement strand
ACACACGCGAGACAGATACCAAAAGATGCATGTGCATGCCTAAAACGCGTTTTCGCACAAATACGTGCGCGGGTGCTAAAAAGAGCAGCATCGGCATGCTTAGCACGTCGTTTGGTAGAAATCCACGTGCGCGTTCTGCCAAAAGCACCATTTGCATGCACATCTTGTGGTTTTGCAGAAAACTTCATCCGCGTCTACCAAAACATGCATGTGCATGCTTAAAACGCGTTTTCGCACAAATCCGTGCGCGGGTGCTAAAAAGAGCAGCATCGGCATGCTTAGCACGTCGTTTGGTAGAAATCCACGTGCGCGTTCTGCAAAAAGCACCATTTGCATGCACATCTTGTGGTTTTGCAGAAAACTTCATCCGCGTCTACCAAAAGATGCATGTGCATGCTTAAAACGCGTTTTCGCACAAATGCGTGCGCGGGTGCTAAAAAGAGCAGCATCGGCATGCTTAGCACGTCGTTTGGTAGAAATCCACGTGCGCGTTCTGCCAAAAGCACCATTTGCATGCACATCTTGTGGTTTTGCAGAAAACTTCATCCGCGTCTACCAAAAGATGCATGTGCAGGCTTAAAACGCGTTTTCGCACAAATCCGTGCGCGGGTGCTAAAAAGAGCAGCATGGGCATGCTTAGCACGTCGTTTGGTAGAAATCCACGTGCGCGTTCTGCAAAAAGCACCATTTGCATGCACATCTTGTGGTTTTGCAGAAAACTTCATCCGCGTCTACCAAAAGATGCATGTGCATGCTTAAAAAGCGTTTTCGCACAAATGCGTGCGCGGGTGCTAAAAAGAGCAGCATCGGCATGCTTAGCACGTCGTTTGGTAGAAATCCACGTGCGCGTTCTGCAAAAAGCACCATTTGCATGCACATCTTGTGGTTTTGCAGAAAACTTCATCCGCGTCTACCAAAAGATGCATGTGCATGCTTAAAACGCGTTTTCGCACAAATGCGTGCGCGGGTGCTAAAAAGAGCAGCATCGGCACGCTTAGCACGTCGTTTGGTAGAAATCCACGTGCGCGTTCTGCAAAAAGCACCATTTGCATGCACATCTTGTGGTTTTGCAGATAACTTCAGCCGCGTCTACCAAAAGATGCATGTGCATGCCTAAAACGCGTTTTCGCACAAATACGTGCGCGGGTGCTAAAAAGAGCAGCATCGGCATGCTTAGCACGTCGTTTGGTAGAAATCCACGTGCGCGTTCTGCCAAAAGCACCATTTGCATGCACATCTTGTGGTTTTGCAGAAAACTTCATCCGCGTCTACCAAAAGATGCATGTGCATGCTTAAAACGCGTTTTCGCACAAATCCGTGCGCGGGTGCTAAAAAGAGCAGCATCGGCATGCTTAGCACGTCGTTTGGTAGAAATCCACGTGCGCGTTCTGCAAAAAGCACCATTTGCATGCACATCTTGTGGTTTTGCAGAAAACTTCATCCGCGTCTACCAAAAGATGCATGTGCATGCTTAAAACGCGTTTTCGCACAAATGCGTGCGCGGGTGCTAAAAAGAGCAGCATCGGCATGCTTAGCACGTCGTTTGGTAGAAATCCACGTGCGCGTTCTGCCAAAAGCACCATTTGCATGCACATCTTGTGGTTTTGCAGAAAACTTCATCCGCGTCTACCAAAAGATGCATGTGCAGGCTTAAAACGCGTTTTCGCACAAATCCGTGCGCGGGTGATAAAAAGAGCAGCATGGGCATGCTTAGCACGTCGTTTGGTAGAAATCCACGTGCGCGTTCTGCAAAAAGCACCATTTGCATGCACATCTTGTGGTTTTGCAGAAAACTTCATCCGCGTCTACCAAAAGATGCATGTGCATGCTTAAAAAGCGTTTTCGCACAAATGCGTGCGCGGGTGCTAAAAAGAGCAGCATCGGCATGCTTAGCACGTCGTTTGGTAGAAATCCACGTGCGCGTTCTGCAAAAAGCACCATTTGCATGCACATCTTGTGGTTTTGCAGAAAACTTCATCCGCGTCTACCAAAAGATGCATGTGCATGCTTAAAACGCGTTTTCGCACAAATGCGTGCGCGGGTGCTAAAAAGAGCAGCATCGGCATGCTTAGCACGTCGTTTGGTAGAAATCCACGTGCGCGTTCTGCCAAAAGCACCATTTGCATGCACATCTTGTGGTTTTGCAGAAAACTTCATCCGCGTCTACCAAAAGATGCATGTGCATGCTTAAAACGCGTTTTCGCACAAATCCGTGCGCGGGTGCTAAAAAGAGCAGCATCGGCATGCTTAGCACGTCGTTTGGTAGAAATCCACGTGCGCGTTCTGCCAAAAGCACCATTTGCATGCACATCTTGTGGTTTTGCAGAAAACTTCATCCGCGTCTACCAAAAGATGCATGTGCATGCTTAAAACGCGTTTTCGCACAAATGCGTGCGCGGGTGCTAAGAAGAGCAGCATCGGCATGCTTAGCACGTCGTTTGGTAGAAATCCACGTGCGCGTTCTGCCAAAAGCACCATTTGCATGCACATCTTGTGGTTTTGCAGAAAACTTCATCCGCGTCTACCAAAAGATGCATGTGCATGCTTAAAACGCGTTTTCGCACAAATGCGTGCGCGGGTGCTAAAAAGAGCAGCATCGGCATGCTTAGCACGTCGTTTGGTAGAAATCCACGTGCGCGTTCTGCAAAAAGCACCATTTGCATGCACATCTTGTGGTTTTGCAGAAAACTTCATCCGCGTCTACCAAAAGATGCATGTGCATGCTTAAAACGCGTTTTCGCACAAATCCGTGCGCGGGTGCTAAAAAGAGCAGCATCGGCAAGCTTAGCACGTCGTTTGGTAGAAATCCACGAGCGCGTTCTGCAAAAAGCACCATTTGCATGCACATCTTGTGGTTTTGCAGAAAACTTCATCCGCGTCTACCAAAAGATGCATGTGCATGCTTAAAACGCGTTTTCGCACAAATGCGTGCGCGGGTGCTAAGAAGAGCAGCATCGGCATGCTTAGCACGTCGTTTGGTAGAAATCCACGTGCGCGTTCTGCCAAAAGCACCATTTGCATGTACATCTTGTGGTTTTGCAGAAAACTTCATCCGCGTCTACCAAAAGATGCATGTGCATGCTTAAAACGCGTTTTCGCACAAATGCGTGCGCGGGTGCTAAAAAGAGCAGCATCGGCATGCTTAGCACGTCGTTTGGTAGAAATCCACGTGCGCGTTCTGCAAAAAGCACCATTTGCATGCACATCTTGTTGTTTTGCAGAAAACTTCATCCGCGTCTACCAAAAGATGCATGTGCATGCTTAAAACGCGTTTTCGCACAAATGCGTGCGCGGGTGCTAAAAAGAGCAGCATCGGCATGCTTAGCACGTCGTTTGGTAGAAATCCACGTGCGCGTTCTGCAAAAAGCACCATTTGCATGCACATCTTGTGGTTTTGCAGAAAACTTCATCCGCGTCTACCAAAAGATGCATGTGCATGCTTAAAACGCGTTTTCGCACAAATGCGTGCGCGGGTGCTAAGAAGAGCAGCATCGGCATGCTTAGCACGTCGTTTGGTAGAAATCCACGTGCGCGTTCTGCCAAAAGCACCATTTGCATGCACATCTTGTGGTTTTGCAGAAAACTTCATCCGCGTCTACCAAAAGATGCATGTGCATGCTTAAAACGCGTTTTCGCACAAATGCGTGCGCGGGTGCTAAAAAGAGCAGCATCGGCATGCTTAGCACGTCGTTTGGTAGAAATCCACGTGCGCGTTCTGCAAAAAGCACCATTTGCATGCACATCTTGTGGTTTTGCAGAAAACTTCATCCGCGTCTACCAAAAGATGCATGTGCATGCTTAAAACGCGTTTTCGCACAAATCCGTGCGCGGGTGCTAAAAAGAGCAGCATCGGCAAGCTTAGCACGTCGTTTGGTAGAAATCCACGAGCGCGTTCTGCAAAAAGCACCATTTGCATGCACATCTTGTGGTTTTGCAGAAAACTTCATCCGCGTCTACCAAAAGATGCATGTGCATGCTTAAAACGCGTTTTCGCACAAATGCGTGCGCGGGTGCTAAGAAGAGCAGCATCGGCATGCTTAGCACGTCGTTTGGTAGAAATCCACGTGCGCGTTCTGCCAAAAGCACCATTTGCATGTACATCTTGTGGTTTTGCAGAAAACTTCATCCGCGTCTACCAAAAGATGCATGTGCATGCTTAAAACGCGTTTTCGCACAAATGCGTGCGCGGGTGCTAAAAAGAGCAGCATCGGCATGCTTAGCACGTCGTTTGGTAGAAATCCACGTGCGCGTTCTGCAAAAAGCACCATTTGCATGCACATCTTGTTGTTTTGCAGAAAACTTCATCCGCGTCTACCAAAAGATGCATGTGCATGCTTAAAACGCGTTTTCGCACAAATGCGTGCGCGGGTGCTAAAAAGAGCAGCATCGGCATGCTTAGCACGTCGTTTGGTAGAAATCCACGTGCGCGTTCTGCAAAAAGCACCATTTGCATGCACATCTTGTGGTTTTGCAGAAAACTTCATCCGCGTCTACCAAAAGATGCATGTGCATGCTTAAAACGCGTTTTCGCACAAATGCGTGCGCGGGTGCTAAAAAGATCAGCATCGGCATGCTTAGCACGTCGTTTGGTAGAAATCCACGAGCGCGTTCTGCAAAAAGCACCATTTGCATGCACATCTTGTGGTTTTGCAGAAAACTTCATCCGCGTCTACCAAAAGATGCATGTGCATGCTTAAAACGCGTTTTCGCACAAATCCGTGCGCGGGTGCTAAAAAGAGCAGCATCGGCATGCTTAGCACGTCGTTTGGTAGAAATCCACGTGCGCGTTCTGCAAAAAGCACCATTTGCATGCACATCTTGTGGTTTTGCAGAAAACTTCATCCGCGTCTACCAAAAGGTGCATGTGCATGCTTAAAACGCGTTTTCGCACAAATGCGTGCGCGGGTGCTTAGAATAGCAGCATCGGCATGCTTAGCACGTCGTTTGGTAGAAATCCACGTGCGCGTTCTGCAAAAAGCACCATTTGCATGCACATCTTGTGGTTTTGCACAAAACTTCATCCGCGTCTACCAAAAGATGCATGTGCAAGCTTAAAACGCGTTTTCGCACAAATCCGTGCGCGGGTGCTAAAAAGAGCAGCATCGGCATGCTTAGCACGTCGTTTGGTAGAAATCCACGTGCGCGTTCTGCAACAAGCACCATTTGCATGCACATCCTGTGGTTTTGCAGAAAACTTCATCCGCGTCTACCAAAAGATGCATGTGCATGCTTAAAACGCGTTTTCGCACAAATGCGTGCGCGGGTGCTAAAAAGAGCAGCATCGGCATGCTTAGCACGTCGTTTGGTAGAAATCCACGTGCGCGTTGTGCCAAAAGCACCATTTGCATGCACATCTTGTGGTTTTGCAGAAAACTTCATCCGCGTCTACCAAAAGATGCATGTGCATGCTTAAAACGCGTTTTCGCACAAATCCGTGCGCGGGTGCCAAAAAGAGCAGCATCGGCATGCTTAGCACGTGGTTTGGTAGAAATCCACGTGCGCGTTCTGCAAAAAGCACCATTTGCATGCACATCTTGTGGTTTTGCAGAAAACTTCATCCGCGTCTACCAAAAGATGCATGTGCATGCTTAAAACGCGTTTTCGCACAAATGCGTGCGCGGGTGCTAAGAAGAGCAGCATCGGCATGCTTAGCACGTCGTTTGGTAGAAATCCACGTGCGCGTTCTGCCAAAAGCACCATTTGCATGCACATCTTGTGGTTTTGCAGAAAACTTCATCCGCGTCTACCAAAAGATGCATGTGCATGCTTAAAACGCGTTTTCGCACAAATGCGTGCGCGGGTGCTAAAAAGAGCAGCATCGGCATGCTTAGCACGTCGTTTGGTAGAAATCCACGTGCGCGTTCTGCAAAAAGCACCATTTGCATGCACATCTTGTTGTTTTGCAGAAAACTTCATCCGCGTCTACCAAAAGATGCATGTGCATGCTTAAAACGCGTTTTCGCACAAATGCGTGCGCGGGTGCTAAAAAGAGCAGCATCGGCATGCTTAGCACGTCGTTTG
The DNA here is from genome assembly GCF_023375885.2 of Dermacentor andersoni. NCBI lineage: Eukaryota > Metazoa > Arthropoda > Arachnida > Ixodida > Ixodidae > Dermacentor > Dermacentor andersoni. The sequence continues at coordinate 125,267 of NW_027314944.1, read as the reverse complement.
GTAGAAATCCACGTGCGCGTTCTGCAAAAAGCACCATTTGCATGCACATCTTGTGGTTTTGCAGAAAACTTCATCCGCGTCTACCAAAAGATGCATGTGCATGCTTAAAACGCGTTTTCGCACAAATGCGTGCGCGGGTGCTAAAAAGATCAGCATCGGCATGCTTAGCACGTCGTTTGGTAGAAATCCACGAGCGCGTTCTGCAAAAAGCACCATTTGCATGCACATCTTGTGGTTTTGCAGAAAACTTCATCCGCGTCTACCAAAAGATGCATGTGCATGCTTAAAACGCGTTTTCGCACAAATCCGTGCGCGGGTGCTAAAAAGAGCAGCATCGGCATGCTTAGCACGTCGTTTGGTAGAAATCCACGTGCGCGTTCTGCAAAAAGCACCATTTGCATGCACATCTTGTGGTTTTGCAGAAAACTTCATCCGCGTCTACCAAAAGGTGCATGTGCATGCTTAAAACGCGTTTTCGCACAAATGCGTGCGCGGGTGCTTAGAATAGCAGCATCGGCATGCTTAGCACGTCGTTTGGTAGAAATCCACGTGCGCGTTCTGCAAAAAGCACCATTTGCATGCACATCTTGTGGTTTTGCACAAAACTTCATCCGCGTCTACCAAAAGATGCATGTGCAAGCTTAAAACGCGTTTTCGCACAAATCCGTGCGCGGGTGCTAAAAAGAGCAGCATCGGCATGCTTAGCACGTCGTTTGGTAGAAATCCACGTGCGCGTTCTGCAACAAGCACCATTTGCATGCACATCCTGTGGTTTTGCAGAAAACTTCATCCGCGTCTACCAAAAGATGCATGTGCATGCTTAAAACGCGTTTTCGCACAAATGCGTGCGCGGGTGCTAAAAAGAGCAGCATCGGCATGCTTAGCACGTCGTTTGGTAGAAATCCACGTGCGCGTTGTGCCAAAAGCACCATTTGCATGCACATCTTGTGGTTTTGCAGAAAACTTCATCCGCGTCTACCAAAAGATGCATGTGCATGCTTAAAACGCGTTTTCGCACAAATCCGTGCGCGGGTGCTAAAAAGAGCAGCATCGGCATGCTTAGCACGTGGTTTGGTAGAAATCCACGTGCGCGTTCTGCAAAAAGCACCATTTGCATGCACATCTTGTGGTTTTGCAGAAAACTTCATCCGCGTCTACCAAAAGATGCATGTGCAGGCTTAAAACGCGTTTTCGCACAAATCCGTGCGCGGGTGCTAAAAAGAGCAGCATGGGCATGCTTAGCACGTCGTTTGGTAGAAATCCACGTGCGCGTTCTGCAAAAAGCACCATTTGCATGCACATCTTGTGGTTTTGCAGAAAACTTCATCCGCGTCTACCAAAAGATGCATGTGCATGCTTAAAAAGCGTTTTCGCACAAATGCGTGCGCGGGTGCTAAAAAGAGCAGCATCGGCATGCTTAGCACGTCGTTTGGTAGAAATCCACGTGCGCGTTCTGCAAAAAGCACCATTTGCATGCACATCTTGTGGTTTTGCAGAAAACTTCATCCGCGTCTACCAAAAGATGCATGTGCATGCTTAAAACGCGTTTTCGCACAAATCCGTGCGCGGGTGCTAAAAAGAGCAGCATCGGCATGCTTAGCACGTCGTTTGGTAGAAATCCACGTGCGCGTTCTGCAAAAAGCACCATTTGCATGCACGTCTTGTGGTTTTGCAGAAAACTTCATCCGCGTCTACCAAAAGATGCATGTGCATGCTTAAAACGCGTTTTCGCACAAATGCGTGCGCGGGTGCTAAAAAGAGCAGCATCGGCATGCTTAGCACGTCGTTTGGTAGAAATCCACGTGCGCGTTCTGCCAAAAGCACCATTTGCATGCACATCTTGTGGTTTTGCAGAAAACTTCATCCGCGTCTACCAAAAGATGCATGTGCATGCTTAAAACGCGTTTTCGCACAAATCCGTGCGCGGGTGCTAAAAAGAGCAGCATCGGCAAGCGTAGCACGTCGTTTGGTAGAAATCCACGTGCGCGTTCTGCAAAAAGCACCATTTGCATGCACATCTTGTGGTTTTGCAGAAAACTTCATCCGCGTCTACCAAAAGATGCATGTGCATGCTTAAAACGCGTTTTCGCACAAATGCGTGCGCGGGTGCTAAAAAGAGCAGCATCGGCATGCTTAGCACGTCGTTTGGTAGAAATCCACGTGCGCGTTCTGCAAAAAGCACCATTTGCATGCACATCTTGTGGTTTTGCAGATAACTTCATCCGCGTCTACCAAAAGATGCATGTGCATGCCTAAAACGCGTTTTCGCACAAATACGTGCGCGGGTGCTAAAAAGAGCAGCATCGGCATGCTTAGCACGTCGTTTGGTAGAAATCCACGTGCGCGTTCTGCCAAAAGCACCATTTGCATGCACATCTTGTGGTTTTGCAGAAAACTTCATCCGCGTCTACCAAAACATGCATGTGCATGCTTAAAACGCGTTTTCGCACAAATCCGTGCGCGGGTGCTAAAAAGAGCAGCATCGGCATGCTTAGCACGTCGTTTGGTAGAAATCCACGTGCGCGTTCTGCAAAAAGCACCATTTGCATGCACATCTTGTGGTTTTGCAGAAAACTTCATCCGCGTCTACCAAAAGATGCATGTGCATGCTTAAAACGCGTTTTCGCACAAATGCGTGCGCGGGTGCTAAAAAGAGCAGCATCGGCATGCTTAGCACGTCGTTTGGTAGAAATCCACGTGCGCGTTCTGCCAAAAGCACCATTTGCATGCACATCTTGTGGTTTTGCAGAAAACTTCATCCGCGTCTACCAAAAGATGCATGTGCAGGCTTAAAACGCGTTTTCGCACAAATACGTGCGCGGGTGCTAAAAAGAGCAGCATCGGCATGCTTAGCACGTCGTTTGGTAGAAATCCACGTGCGCGTTCTGCAAAAAGCACCATTTGCATGCACATCTTGTGGTTTTGCAGAAAACTTCATCCGCGTCTACCAAAAGATGCATGTGCATGCTTAAAAAGCGTTTTCGCACAAATGCGTGCGCGGGTGCTAAAAAGAGCAGCATCGGCATGCTTAGCACGTCGTTTGGTAGAAATCCACGTGCGCGTTCTGCAAAAAGCACCATTTGCATGCACATCTTGTGGTTTTGCAGAAAACTTCATCCGCGTCTACCAAAAGATGCATGTGCATGCTTAAAACGCGTTTTCGCACAAATGCGTGCGCGGGTGCTAAAAAGAGCAGCATCGGCATGCTTAGCACGTCGTTTGGTAGAAATCCACGTGCGCGTTCTGCAAAAAGCACCATTTGCATGCACATCTTGTGGTTTTGCAGAAAACTTCATCCGCGTCTACCAAAAGATGCATGTGCAGGCTTAAAACGCGTTTTCGCACAAATCCGTGCGCGGGTGCTAAAAAGAGCAGCATCGGCATGCTTAGCACGTCGTTTGGTAGAAATCCACGTGCGCGTTCTGCAAAAAGCACCATTTGCATGCACATCTTGTGGTTTTGCAGAAAACTTCATCCGCGTCTACCAAAAGATGCATGTGCATGCTTAAAAAGCGTTTTCGCACAAATGCGTGCGCGGGTGCTAAAAAGAGCAGCATCGGCATGCTTAGCACGTCGTTTGGTAGAAATCCACGTGCGCGTTCTGCAAAAAGCACCATTTGCATGCACATCTTGTGGTTTTGCAGAAAACTTCATCCGCGTCTACCAAAAGATGCATGTGCATGCTTAAAACGCGTTTTCGCACAAATGCGTGCGCGGGTGCTAAAAAGAGCAGCATCGGCATGCTTAGCACGTCGTTTGGTAGAAATCCACGAGCGCGTTCTGCAAAAAGCACCATTTGCATGCACATCTTGTGGTTTTGCAGAAAACTTCATCCGCGTCTACCAAAAGATGCATGTGCATGCTTAAAACGCGTTTTCGCACAAATCCGTGCGCGGGTGCTAAAAAGAGCAGCATCGGCATGCTTAGCACGTCGTTTGGTAGAAATCCACGTGCGCGTTCTGCAAAAAGCACCATTTGCATGCACATCTTGTGGTTTTGCAGAAAACTTCATCCGCGTCTACCAAAAGGTGCATGTGCATGCTTAAAACGCGTTTTCGCACAAATGCGTGCGCGGGTGCTTAGAATAGCAGCATCGGCATGCTTAGCACGTCGTTTGGTAGAAATCCACGTGCGCGTTCTGCAAAAAGCACCATTTGCATGCACATCTTGTGGTTTTGCAGAAAACTTCATCCGCGTCTACCAAAAGATGCATGTGCAAGCTTAAAACGCGTTTTCGCACAAATCCGTGCGCGGGTGCTAAAAAGAGCAGCATCGGCATGCTTAGCACGTCGTTTGGTAGAAATCCACGTGCGCGTTCTGCAACAAGCACCATTTGCATGCACATCCTGTGGTTTTGCAGAAAACTTCATCCGCGTCTACCAAAAGATGCATGTGCATGCTTAAAACGCGTTTTCGCACAAATGCGTGCGCGGGTGCTAAAAAGAGCAGCATCGGCATGCTTAGCACGTCGTTTGGTAGAAATCCACGTGCGCGTTCTGCCAAAAGCACCATTTGCATGCACATCTTGTGGTTTTGCAGAAAACTTCATCCGCGTCTACCAAAAGATGCATGTGCATGCTTAAAACGCGTTTTCGCACAAATGCGTGCGCGGGTGCTAAAAAGAGCAGCATCGGCATGCTTAGCACGTCGTTTGGTAGAAATCCACGTGCGCGTTCTGCCAAAAGCACCATTTGCATGCACATCTTGTGGTTTTGCAGAAAACTTCATCCGCGTCTACCAAAAGATGCATGTGCAGGCTTAAAACGCGTTTTCGCACAAATCCGTGCGCGGGTGCTAAAAAGAGCAGCATGGGCATGCTGAGCACGTCGTTTGGTAGAAATCCACGTGCGCGTTCTGCAAAAAGCACCATTTGCATGCACATCTTGTGGTTTTGCAGAAAACTTCATCCGCGTCTACCAAAAGATGCATGTGCATGCTTAAAAAGCGTTTTCGCACAAATGCGTGCGCGGGTGCTAAAAAGAGCAGCATCGGCATGCTTAGCACGTCGTTTGGTAGAAATCCACGTGCGCGTTCTGCAAAAAGCACCATTTGCATGCACATCTTGTGGTTTTGCAGAAAACTTCATCCGCGTCTACCAAAAGATGCATGTGCATGCTTAAAACGCGTTTTCGCACAAATCCGTGCGCGGGTGCTAAAAAGAGCAGCATCGGCATGCTTAGCACGTCGTTTGGTAGAAATCCACGTGCGCGTTCTGCAAAAAGCACCATTTGCATGCACGTCTTGTGGTTTTGCAGAAAACTTCATCCGCGTCTACCAAAAGATGCATGTGCATGCTTAAAACGCGTTTTCGCACAAATGCGTGCGCGGGTGCTAAAAAGAGCAGCATCGGCATGCTTAGCACGTCGTTTGGTAGAAATCCACGTGCGCGTTCTGCCAAAAGCACCATTTGCATGCACATCTTGTGGTTTTGCAGAAAACTTCATCCGCGTCTACCAAAAGATGCATGTGCATGCTTAAAACGCGTTTTCGCACAAATCCGTGCGCGGGTGCTAAAAAGAGCAGCATCGGCAAGCGTAGCACGTCGTTTGGTAGAAATCCACGTGCGCGTTCTGCAAAAAGCACCATTTGCATGCACATCTTGTGGTTTTGCAGAAAACTTCATCCGCGTCTACCAAAAGATGCATGTGCATGCTTAAAACGCGTTTTCGCACAAATGCGTGCGCGGGTGCTAAAAAGAGCAGCATCGGCATGCTTAGCACGTCGTTTGGTAGAAATCCACGTGCGCGTTCTGCAAAAAGCACCATTTGCATGCACATCTTGTGGTTTTGCAGATAACTTCATCCGCGTCTACCAAAAGATGCATGTGCATGCCTAAAACGCGTTTTCGCACAAATACGTGCGCGGGTGCTAAAAAGAGCAGCATCGGCATGCTTAGCACGTCGTTTGGTAGAAATCCACGTGCGCGTTCTGCCAAAAGCACCATTTGCATGCACATCTTGTGGTTTTGCAGAAAACTTCATCCGCGTCTACCAAAACATGCATGTGCATGCTTAAAACGCGTTTTCGCACAAATCCGTGCGCGGGTGCTAAAAAGAGCAGCATCGGCATGCTTAGCACGTCGTTTGGTAGAAATCCACGTGCGCGTTCTGCAAAAAGCACCATTTGCATGCACATCTTGTGGTTTTGCAGAAAACTTCATCCGCGTCTACCAAAAGATGCATGTGCATGCTTAAAACGCGTTTTCGCACAAATGCGTGCGCGGGTGCTAAAAAGAGCAGCATCGGCATGCTTAGCACGTCGTTTGGTAGAAATCCACGTGCGCGTTCTGCCAAAAGCACCATTTGCATGCACATCTTGTGGTTTTGCAGAAAACTTCATCCGCGTCTACCAAAAGATGCATGTGCAGGCTTAAAACGCGTTTTCGCACAAATCCGTGCGCGGGTGCTAAAAAGAGCAGCATGGGCATGCTTAGCACGTCGTTTGGTAGAAATCCACGTGCGCGTTCTGCAAAAAGCACCATTTGCATGCACATCTTGTGGTTTTGCAGAAAACTTCATCCGCGTCTACCAAAAGATGCATGTGCATGCTTAAAAAGCGTTTTCGCACAAATGCGTGCGCGGGTGCTAAAAAGAGCAGCATCGGCATGCTTAGCACGTCGTTTGGTAGAAATCCACGTGCGCGTTCTGCAAAAAGCACCATTTGCATGCACATCTTGTGGTTTTGCAGAAAACTTCATCCGCGTCTACCAAAAGATGCATGTGCATGCTTAAAACGCGTTTTCGCACAAATGCGTGCGCGGGTGCTAAAAAGAGCAGCATCGGCATGCTTAGCACGTCGTTTGGTAGAAATCCACGTGCGCGTTCTGCAAAAAGCACCATTTGCATGCACATCTTGTGGTTTTGCAGAAAACTTCATCCGCGTCTACCAAAAGATGCATGTGCATGCTTAAAAAGCGTTTTCGCACAAATGCGTGCGCGGGTGCTAAAAAGAGCAGCATCGGCATGCTTAGCACGTCGTTTGGTAGAAATCTACGTGCGCGTTCTGCAAAAAGCACCATTTGCATGCACATCTTGTGGTTTTGCAGAAAACTTCATCCGCGTCTACCAAAAGATGCATGTGCATGCTTAAAACGCGTTTTCGCACAAATGCGTGCGCGGGTGCTAAAAAGAGCAGCATCGGCATGCTTAGCACGTCGTTTGGTAGAAATCCACGTGCGCGTTCTGCAAAAAGCACCATTTGCATGCACATCTTGTGGTTTTGCAGAAAACTTCATCCGCGTCTACCAAAAGATGCATGTGCATGCTTAAAACGCGTTTTCGCACAAATGCGTGCGCGGGTGCTAAAAAGAGCAGCATCGGCATGCTTAGCACGTCGTTTGGTAGAAATCCACGTGCGCGTTCTGCCAAAAGCACCATTTGCATGCACATCTTGTGGTTTTGCAGAAAACTTCATCCGCGTCTACCAAAAGATGCATGTGCATGCTTAAAACGCGTTTTCGCACAAATCCGTGCGCGGGTGCTAAAAAGAGCAGCATCGGCATGCTTAGCACGTCGTTTGGTAGAAATCCACGTGCGCGTTCTGCCAAAAGCACCATTTGCATGCACATCTTGTGGTTTTGCAGAAAACTTCATCCGTTTCTATCAAAAGATGCATGTGCATGCTTAAAACGCGTTTTCGCACAAATCCGTGCGCGGGTGCTAAAAAGAGCAGCATCGGCAAGCTTAGCACGTCGTTTGGTAGAAATCCACGAGCGCGTTCTGCAAAAAGCACCATTTGCATGCACATCTTGTGGTTTTGCAGAAAACTTCATCCGCGTCTACCAAAAGATGCATGTGCATGCTTAAAACGCGTTTTCGCACAAATGCGTGCGCGGGTGCTAAGAAGAGCAGCATCGGCATGCTTAGCACGTCGTTTGGTAGAAATCCACGTGCGCGTTCTGCCAAAAGCACCATTTGCATGCACATCTTGTGGTTTTGCAGAAAACTTCATCCGCGTCTACCAAAAGATGCATGTGCATGCTTAAAACGCGTTTTCGCACAAATGCGTGCGCGGGTGCTAAAAAGAGCAGCATCGGCATGCTTAGCACGTCGTTTGGTAGAAATCCACGTGCGCGTTCTGCCAAAAGCACCATTTGCATGCACATCTTGTGGTTTTGCAGAAAACTTCATCCGTTTCTACCAAAAGATGCATGTGCATGCTTAAAACGCGTTTTCGCACAAATCCGTGCGCGGGTGCTAAAAAGAGCAGCATCGGCAAGCTTAGCACGTCGTTTGGTAGAAATCCACGAGCGCGTTCTGCAAAAAGCACCATTTGCATGCACATCTTGTGGTTTTGCAGAAAACTTCATCCGCGTCTACCAAAAGATGCATGTGCATGCTTAAAACGCGTTTTCGCACAAATGCGTGCGCGGGTGCTAAGAAGAGCAGCATCGGCATGCTTAGCACGTCGTTTGGTAGAAATCCACGTGCGCGTTCTGCCAAAAGCACCATTTGCATGCACATCTTGTGGTTTTGCAGAAAACTTCATCCGCGTCTACCAAAAGATGCATGTGCATGCTTAAAACGCGTTTTCGCACAAATCCGTGCGCGGGTGCTAAAAAGAGCAGCATCGGCATGCTTAGCACGTCGTTTGGTAGAAATCCACGTGCGCGTTCTGCAAAAAGCACCATTTGCATGCACATCTTGTGGTTTTGCAGAAAACTTCATCCGCGTCTACCAAAAGGTGCATGTGCATGCTTAAAACGCGTTTTCGCACAAATGCGTGCGCGGGTGCTTAGAATAGCAGCATCGGCATGCTTAGCACGTCGTTTGGTAGAAATCCACGTGCGCGTTCTGCAAAAAGCACCATTTGCATGCACATCTTGTGGTTTTGCAGAAAACTTCATCCGCGTCTACCAAAAGATGCATGTGCAAGCTTAAAACGCGTTTTCGCACAAATCCGTGCGCGGGTGCTAAAAAGAGCAGCATCGGCATGCTTAGCACGTCGTTTGGTAGAAATCCACGTGCGCGTTCTGCAACAAGCACCATTTGCATGCACATCTTGTGGTTTTGCAGAAAACTTCATCCGCGTCTACCAAAAGATGCATGTGCATGCTTAAAACGCGTTTTCGCACAAATGCGTGCGCGGGTGCTAAAAAGAGCAGCATCGGCATGCTTAGCACGTCGTTTGGTAGAAATCCACGTGCGCGTTCTGCCAAAAGCACCATTTGCATGCACATCTTGTGGTTTTGCAGAAAACTTCATCCGCGTCTACCAAAAGATGCATCCCTATTGGAAAATCCTATTTAAATTCAAACTGGATTATACAGGTTTAAACTGGGTTTAACAGGGACCTGTTTAGCAACAAACAGGTATGAACAGGACCAGTTTACACAGGAACAGGTTTGAACGGGGTCCTGTTTGGCATGCAAACAGGTATAAACAGGACCAGTTTACACACCAACAGGTCTGAACGGGGTCCCGTTTGGCATGCAAACAGGTATAAACAGGACCAGTTTACACACCAACAGGTCTGAACGGGGTCCCGTTTGGCATGCAAACAGGTATAAACAGGACCAGTTTACACACGAACAAGTCTGAACGGGGTCCCGTATGGCATGCAAAGTGGTATAAACAGGACCGGTTTACACACGAACAGGTCTGAGCAGGGTCCCGTTTGGCATGCAAGCAGGTTTAGGCACGACCAGTTTACGCAGAAATAGGTCTTAACAGGGGCCGGCCCTGTTTGCAAATAAACTGGCTTATACTGGACGCAGCTGGCACCATACAGGGCGCCTATTTGGCACAAAAGCTGGTTTAATCTGGAGCTTTGTGGCAACCCTACTGGGTGGTATCATGCATACCAGTTTTGCATGCATAACAGGTTTAAACTGGACCCTCTGACATATATAAACAGGTCTACACAGGTGCCCTGTTTGGTAAATAAACTGGTATATACTGGACACTGGCAACAAACAGGTCTAAACAAGGACCCGTTTAGCCTGCAAACCAGTTTAAACAGGCCTCAGATCCGACACAGAAATGGGCCTAAACAGGGGTCCTGTTTGGTAATTAAACTGACTCATACTGTTCCCTCTGGCACCATACAGGTGCCTGTATGGCAGAAAACCTTAATCAAACTTCACCTATGTAGCAGCCATACTGGATGAAATCATGCCATGCAATTTAATGCTCGAACAGGTTTAGAAACTTTTAAATTCTTTGGCTGTCCAGACAATTTTAACACCTAGTAAATAAGGTATATGCACAGGGGCCATTTTTTTAGCTGTATAGAAATTGTGACCAATATCTAGCATTATGGCTTTTAATAAAGCTGCATGCATGCTAGCATTCACAGAGACATACACACAAAACACTTGCAAGCAATGTCCTTTATTAACCTGTGTATATTTTATATACATCATCAATGCAGAAATCTTCCATTGCACTTATATACAGTGGAACCTCGTCAAACCATATCCGATTAAGCTGTACAGCTCCATGCACAAACAGTAGCCGTGCAACCTGAAACTGTGACAGCTAATGCTACCATTGAACTTGATGCATTTTGTGACCACCTAAATCACGATTTATTTCGTACCTAGCTGTAGGTTACCATACACATTATAGTGTATGGTGTAGTATGGTATATAACCTTCTTATAGTGCAAGATTTTTCAGGATATACTGCAGATTCAACTAGAATTAACATTCTTCTTAAAAGCACGATGTAAAGCTAGCATCTAAAATGGCGACAACGAATTTGCAGACACGACCAGGGCCAGTTCCATCTTGGCTCAGTGCGGCTTTGGTATGCAATTTCAAAAGGTGTCGTTTATGGGGATCAATGTATTTGGATGTCGAAGAGGCATTATAGTGCTTGGACACAAAACTTTTCTGTCAGCAGACCCCTCGTGCTAGAATAAAGCTAAGATATTTGCCTTGCAGCTCACACATGATTCTTGTTTGTAGCAATGGGTGGCTGTCAAGAATTAAGAACCGCTACTGCATCAAGGTGAGAGTCATGTCCAGAGAAGGCGCAGCAGCAGACACACATGCTGCAGAGGATTGGAAGCACTAGCAACTTCACGAGTTCTTGGAAATCTATCCCACCAAGGACATATCTAATGCGGACAGATCTGCCCTGTACCACAAGCTGCTGCCTGAAAGGACTATTGCGTTTAAAGGGGAAAGTTGTATAGGCTGCAAGCATGCGAGACAGAATTTGTGTTGCTTTGGTTGCGAACATGACAGGAAGTGACCACACGCCTCTCTTGGTAATTGGAAAGGGTGGCAAGCCTAGATGCTCTAAGGGTAGCCGACTGCCATCGGCATGCTGCATTGCAAGAAGAAAGCATGGATGATGACCAAGCTATTTGAAGAATATGTGAGGAACCTGGATAGCATCAGTGCTGGGAAGAAACATCCTTTTCATTTTAGGTAATTTGTCATCACACGTTGAAGTGCAAAACCTCTCGGCAATAGACTCTCTGCCTTCCAACACAGCCACTGTTGCACTACCTTTGATCCAGGGTGTCATCCGCACTGTGAAGCAAAACTACAAGAACCTGCTGTGTAGCATTCTGCTTGCGATGGAACAAGGGAAATTCTACTCCACTGCCTTTCTCGGAGCCCTGCATGCACTTGCTCACTTACTCGCGGTAGCAAGGAGAGCAACCAGCTGTGCAGCCCTACTTTAGCTATGCCAAGTTTGACTCATGAACGGGTGATGCTTGCAAGGTGGGACACGAAGTGACATTGAGGACGATCAATGCTTGCGACAGCCTCCTAGTGGAGGTTTTGAAGCAGCAATGTGCAGCAAGTAGCATCCCATTCTGTACCTTCCGTGACATTGACAGCAATATTGCAACGCGTCCAGACTTAACTGACGACAGTGTTGGTATTGTTGCACCCCAACCATCGCTGGGAGCATGCGACAATGACGAGCAAGATGCAATGTCAGATGTGCCATGCCCAACAGTTGTGGATGCTGCAAAGGCATTGGATATTATGTGCCTCCTTGCGATTCAAAAAGAGCTGTTGAAGAAGCTGACACCAGTAATAAACAAATTTGAGGCTGCAGTTGTCTCGTTCAGGCTGCTGAAGTGTCACATTTTTTTCGCTGCACTTGAGAACAAAAGCATCTTCAGATGCTTTTTTCATTGAGCAATGTATCTGAACTTTTTTCTAGGTACGTGGCTGCAAATTTTTTGTCACCTGTTAAGCTGTACAAGCAGTTTGTGCATACTTTTCCTTCATCCCTGCCAGGTATGGTTTAACGTGATTCCACTGTATAAGCTTATATATATATATAAGCTCTGATAAACATGTACAGGGGCATCAGCTATAAAAGGAAACATGCGAGTGCCCGTACAATTACGGTGCGCCACATGTGGCCACTAGAACTAATTATGCAGGTGCATTGAGCCAGAGGGAGCACGTCTAGCGTGCCACCTGCTACTCTGCCAGCATGTGCACAGCCTCACCTGATATTGGCATCAAAGATTTTGCTTGCATTGCAGCACACAAACACCAGTCTTCCATATTGCCCTACATAAAGCACCAAGTGTTTTATGGAAAGTAGCACAACAAACTGCTAGAAATGGTGAACAAGTTGTCCCGGACTCATTTTTAATAGAAGTGTGCTGTCAAGCATCCAAGAAATTGCTTCAATGCTTGAGTTTTGCACGTGCCAGAACAGTAGCAGATGACAAGCCACATGCCCCACCTTTGGCTCTCAACATGCATATGCAAGCAGCTTGTCCAATGGCCGCATCTGACGCTCCTTGGAGCACGGCCACTTGCGTTTTCTTTAAAAGTAGATGACTGTGTGCATCATTTACAGTCAATCTTTCTCGCACATTGACAACACCTTACAATCCTGAAATGTTTATACATTGTTAACTTCTTCCACAAAACAGTGCATAACAATCTACAGTCACATCATACATCTTTCATTATCTAGAAACTAAAGATCTTATAACCGGATTTACTTGTGATGCAAATTATGTGTACAAATCAAAGCAGCAGAATGCACTGACTTTTCAGAAAAAGCATGAATGAACTCTTTCATTGCACACCTCTAGGTTGAACTATTTTACAAGAATCAGTATGTATTTTTTAGCACAATTTGATCATGATTGAATACATAGCCGTAAAGGCTAATAGGAATCTAGGATATAAACAAAACAATGTGATAAGTAGCAGTTTCATATTTCAACAAGAAAACAACACAAAAAAGAATGTTAAAATTGCAAACATTGATAAAGCGCCTGCGATACTGTTTTGCAAACACAAGTTTTTTTTGTGAATCTAACAAATGTATTAAAACAAAAATTTTAATTACTTCTAATGTTTAGAACGAGAAGGGGGTTAACCGAGGGGCCCGATTTTTATTAGTCATATCATGAGAAGCCAACAAACACTGAAACCAAGGACAAGATAGGGGAAATTACTTGTGTTTAGTAAATAAAAATAAAGAAATGATTAATTAATGGAAATTAAAGTGGATGAAAAAACAACTTGCCGCAGGTGGGAACCGAACCCACAACCTTCGCATTTCGCATGCGATGCTCTACCAATTCAGCTACCGCGACGCCGCTTTTTCATCCACCTTCTTGGGTATTTATGTGTCCCAGTAGAACACTGGGAGTGTTAGCCAGCGCCACCACTCACAGACCTTGGCGGCGGACGTGGAATGTCCTTTTTGCCGCAGGCGTCACGAGAATGTGATCTTTTTAGGTGAAGGCTTTTAAGTGATTTTTTTGGGTGAAACAAGCCTATGTCACAGATCACTCAACTCTGCAACTCAAGAATCAGTATTCTCAATTTACACAATAGACAACATGAGGAAAAATTGACACTTAACTATGCATTTATATAACTGGAAATGGCCAAGATTAATTGTATGGTTGCAGGAAATACAGAATGGGGCACATATTACACATCACATGACATAAATCTGCAAGCTTCAATGTTCATGACGGCTAAATTGCATTTGCAAAAAAGCAACGTACCAAACAAGAAAATTTGCATAGCATCTTGCATGGTACAAATATAATACAAAGAATATAGCAACATCTTTCTTTCCTGGTAGGAACAGAAGCACCCTGATGAACTTAAGCTATACTGCCTAAAAGTGAGGATAGCTTGCAATGGTCAAATGTCCTTGTAAATTTGCCTGTATTTCGAGCCAGTTTGAGACCTTGGGTCTAGAGCAGTAATGAATACAACATAGAAATGCATGCATTCCCGAAGTTTTAGGACTTCCAAGATTTTAATGTCTCCTTCATGGTTTACTATTTCTGGCAATACAATATATTAGTATCCAAGCAAAATAACTCCCCCTGCATGGGTATTGGTTAAGCGATGGCGCACAGATTGGCTGCATTGTTTACCTATCGAGCAACACTCCATGTTATTTGTGCATCACATCCAGAGCCAAATTAAAGATTTCTTATTCGTAGAATACAAGCATGCCAGTTTCCTTCAATGTAGCGCACGATTCTGACCAAGGTCTCTTTCAGTGCTATTTACAGCTCTCCTCTATCACACTCTCATGTGAAACACTTGAGCTAGCTTTTCATTGCTTTGGAAAAAAAAGTAGAAGACACTACATATTTTAGGTAACATTTACTGCAGTGTTGCACGCTTTGTTGCTGACAGTGGACTTGAAAGAAAACACAAATCTGCAATTGCTGGTTACTGTCTAATATTGCTTAGTGTGTACTTATGTCACATTGCTGCCTGGTATGAAATACTACCAAGGTTCCATTGTGCAGGATGAATTTTTCTTCAACTGTGAGGTTTTCTTTCTGAGAAACCTGTATGGGTTTCCTTTCTAGCTTTGTGTTACCATTAAGATCGATGACAATTTTTCTCGTTAATGTACTTTCCACCACCTTGCAGGCTGCGGAACTGATTTGCCATATTCTGTGTTTCAGTCCCATGAGTTGTAAATTCACCCTTGCGCTGTGATCTGCTAGCCTCCTGGTTAGCTCAGATGGTACAGTGATTGCCCTGGAAAGGCACTGGTCCTGGGTTCATATCCTGGACAAGGACAAATTTTTCTTCAACTGTGAGGCTTTTTTTCTGGGAAAGCCATATGGGTTTCCTTTGCAGATTCATGCTGTACATTTTAAGTGGATGACAATTTTTCTTTCACGTGCTTCTACATTCTTTATCATAGCAAATACAATAAACATTACATTTAATGGACATGTGCACTAAAGAGAAAGACAACGCGAGCTGTAGTAGTAAATTATCCTTCGACAATACAACAAAAAAAAAAACTCTTACTGCAAGAAGCTTGGCAAGCCAGAAGGAGCAAAGACGAAAGACAGGTTCCAAGTTTTTTGCATCAGCCAGCCATGATGTCAGGAATTTTGATGGTGCCTGCTCAGGCCTAGTTAAGTTTGTCAGTAAAGATCGACTGCATTGTACTTTGAAAGGGTCAAAGACTGAACTGAGCAAGTTTAGAGCACTTGTACTCTGCCAAAATGGCTGAAACATACAAAATTCTTTAAAACTAGTGATGCCACAATTTAAAATTAGTATGTCATTTGTGCTGATGCTTGGATTTCTGCTCAAGTTCATGCCATGGCGCACTGACTTTCATTCGCTTTGAATATTCAACCTATTACTGTGAAATTAAGTAAAATATTGCTTTGAACAAATACGCTATCAGTTTAAACTTTTCAGCTCTTTCTCTTTAGTGTCCCTTTAATCACGTTCTACCAGATTTGGGACAGCACAAACGTACTGCTTTTGTTCATCCCGGAAATCAATGAAAACAGAAGGCTTCACTATGTCTGACAAGGGTACCACAGTGATGGGAGTTTCTAATGAAATGAAGCATTCAATAATGTGGCAAGGGAAACTGACAGAGCTGTCTGTGGCAACTAGCTTTTTGCACAAAAGTAAAAGTGAGGGAGTGCCATGAAATCCTGAAATTTCGAAAATGCGGTCAATTATGTATGTCTTGCCATCTTTGCTCTCAAAAACACTGCAGTCTTTCTTTTTTCCTTTTGAATACTGACTACTCCAAAAAACAGTGCCAAGATGGGCAAAGCGAAAGTATTCCACCACATCTTTCCACCCTGGGCAAAATGCATTAAGTGCAAGATTTTCAGCATTTGACAACAATACGGACAGCCTAGGATTGCCAAAGATGCGTGCTCCGTCAATAACCCTTGATTTGATAATTTTCTTGTAGCCTAGCATATCCTGACACAGCTCCAAAATGTTTGGAGAAGGTGGATGTATGAATAGATGTTCAGTCAGTTGTTGCGACATGGCTATTCGCTCAATAATTTGACTTGGCACACCTTTCGCTGCTGTCACGTGCTTCAAAAGTGTACCATTCCCACCTTCAAAAACAAAAGCCGAATGGGACCATAAAGGTCCAAAATTCTTCACACTGCTTGTGATGTGTTGTAGGAGATGGACATTGAAGGTCAAGGACTTCACACCATATAACCCTGCTGTTCGGCTTACAAACCTTTGGAGCAGGTTTCCTGGAAGAAAAAGAATGAAAACAAATGCAAGGTAGCATTAACATTCGCATAGCTGCGCAATAGCCATACAAGGATTAATTATAATTAGATGCTCCTCATATCAGCAAAGTTAAGCAACTTTTAACTCAATATACCATGTAGTTTAATGCAAGTATTACCATATTACTCGAATCTAACGCACACATTTTTCCAATAAAATGGGTCCGAAAATTGCATGTGTGTTACAATCAAGTACGACCCTAAATCCACGTTATCATATCACCATCGGCATTCGAAAAATGGCCGCCTCGTATGCACTTCTAGCCTAGCTGCCGTAGCTTCCTCCATGTGCATACTTGTGTGTTGTACGTGAACCGAGACGCTAGTGTAACCTAGTCTACCACCTTTCTTCCCGTTTTCTGCGTTTATTCAATCAGCATGGAAGCACCGACTGCAAAGACATGCCGAGGCCACCATGACGCCGCATTAGAAGGAAAATTATGTGCATGGAGACGGACGGAAATCGGGCCACATCACGGTCGTTCGGAGTTCCCGAAGCTTGTGTGCTGGACTGGCGCAAACAGAAAAATCATATTTTCGCCAGAAAAGCAACAAGGAAGGGTTTCAGTGGACCGAAGCAGGGCCACTTTGCCAAAACATAAGAGCTGCTCGCGGCATACGTGCAAGAGCAGCGAGCGACACAGCGGCCTGTGACGACCAATCTGCTCAAAGTACGGGCGATGCAGTTAGCCCTACAGAAAGGGCTAATGCAGAGTGACTTCAAAGCGAGCAGGGGCTGGCTATCAAATTTTAGGAAAAGAAAAGGCTTTTCTCTTCGAAGGCAGACAGGGATATGCCAAAAATTGCCCAGAGAATATGAGGAGAAATTGCACAGTTTTCAGCGGTACGCTTTCAAGTTGCACCATAGGAACGGCTACCACTTCGGACAAATTGGAAATGCTGATCAGACGCCGCTGTACTTTGATGTGTCTGCTACCACAACCGTTGGAAAGAAGGGGGCGAAGCAAGAGCGTCTTTTGTCTTCCGGCCATGAAAAAAACTAGAGTCACCGCATTGCTTTGTTGCACTGCAGATGGGCCCAAGCTGCCCTTGTATCTTATCTTCAGATGGAAGACGCTCTCGAAAGGAATCGTGTTTCCGAGTGGCGTGATTGTGCGTGCAAAATGGAAACGGTTGGATGACCACGGACTTGGTCCCTGACTGGATTGATAAAGTTTGGTGGAAGAGACCCGGCGGCAGTTTGGGTCTGTGTGGGATGCTTGTGCTTGACACGTTCAGGTGCCACCTTGACCAGCGCATCAAGGACAAGCTGGCTGCATGCAACACCGACCTTGTGATACCTGGTGGCGTAACATCGCAGCTCCAGCCGCTCAATGTTTTATCAAGCCAGTGAAAGATAGAATTCAGGCGCTGTACACCAAATGGCTTGTCAGTGGCTGCGACGAATTCATGCCCGCCAATAAAATGAAGCGTGCCTCGCTGCAGGACTTTGCTGGATGGGTAAAAGATTCATGGTGCACGATCCCGTCTGCCATGGTTAACAGGGCCTTTAAAAAGTGCGGGATTTCGAATGCCATGGACGGCACCGAGGATGAAATGCTTTGGTCTGTTGATAGCAATAAGGAGTTGTCTGATAGCAATGACGAGCGATATCTATTGCCCCACGTGGCTCGTACCGGCGCAGTGAGAATCTTGGCGGCAAGGTAGGCCACTCCTATTTGTGTTTTCATTCATCGCAACTTTAGAGTATTGAGAATAAATCTGTTCTTTCCTAATGAGAAAAAATAGTATTTCTGAATGAAAGCACGAGGTGCTTTTGTTTTTTGTACTCCTGTTTTTTTTTTTCAGTCATGAAAAATGGGTGTGCATTACAATCGAGGTTTTCATTTTTTTAAATTTTTTGGTCAAGAAAAACGGGTGCGCGTTACAATCGAGGGCACGTTAGAATCAAGTAAATTCGGTAATTGATATTCTTGCTCCAATGTCTTGCACAAGAACACTGATCAAGTGTAGTCAATGATACCTTTAAAGCTTTTTTAAAAAGTTATCCCCTGAGTCATTCATGCAACTGTTCAAATTGAAAGGAGAACCATACAATATACCTGATTGTGTAAATGAATTAAACTGTCTGCAGCAGCATTTAAGGCTGATTGCACTGAATTTTGTACTGTGTACCAACAGCAGTTTCCTAGCAAAATTTTACATTTGAAATACAGTTGTATGAATCGTGAAAAGCTTACAAAAGTAAACTTTTTTGACACTGCAACTGAACGCATTGCCTAGAATACATGGCTGCTTTGTGTGACCAATTTGGGTACTACCTGCTGTGTGCTGAAAAATATTGGAGGCAATTTACTGTAATTTACATTCCTTCTGCTAACCACAAGCTATACGTGTCATTTCTTTAGGTGCTATTTAAAGGGTCCCTCACTGGTTTGGCCATTGAAAACACACGTGTCATGTGCAGGTGACTTGGTGGCACTCTTGCGAGCAAAATATCAAACTTCAGGTGCAAGAACAGCGCCATTCTTTTTGAGGGAGACCAGTGTGGAGATTAGGGCTTGTTGGTACATCGTCCTGGAGGCTTTTTGGTGTAGCGCAATTAATACCCAGACACACAGAACAACAAGATGCACTGTGTGTGTGTCCTGTTCTTCTCTGTATCTATGCACCCAATGCACTACATAAAAACGTTTTCAAGATCTCGACGTAGCTTCACTTCGATTCAGAGTCATGGTCCCAAGCACTAATACTTCTACATAAAACCCACCGCTTGCATCATCGATTATCGCACGACTTTGGCAAGTCAGTACAGAACAGGCAATATCACCACTGAATATGTACCATGCATCAAAAAAAGAAAAATAAGAAAAGGAAGTGGACGTATGGCAGTCAAATGTTGCATGGCCTTATCATTACATGAAACAAATGAACCATTGAAGTATGAGGATATAAAATAAGTGTGTCTTGTTCTAACTGCTGTTAAGCATTTTAAGTGTTTATATAGCAAACAAAAACAAGTATATCACAACAAGGTAAACAGACCTACCAGCATGAGTAAGGTCTCCAGGAGACAGCTCCTCTGTCAGCAAAGTGAAGATGGCTTCAACTAAGAGGGCGAAATGGCTCCAGTACCGGGAATGAAGAACACCAAGGCAGCATGGCAGGCTGTAGTATAAGAGCCAATTCCTCCACTCTGTTGCCTTCCAAAAAGCTCTTTCTCTAAGTGACCTTGGCAGCCGTGTGATCAAATCAGGTGGGCAGATTGTTGTTAACCGTGCGTCCACTTTTGCCACCAGGGAAGGACTACCTGCAGGCAGTTTGCAACATTATGCATACATGAAATTATATTGTTTATATGTATAGCTAAATCATGTGCACTCCTCATACCTGTAGATGCTCAAATTTACTGCAAACAATTCTCAGCAAAAAAAAACCTTGGGTTAATAGTCGTACATGATAGCATCATTCATACCATTTGTAACCACAGGGAAATTCGTAAAGGGCAATTCATAGCAAAGAACTGAGAAAAGGACACAACAGAGCACCCTTTTATACACCATAATATTCATCTCACTCATACAAGCATTCATGACACGTTGTTTGAGTCTCTCATGAGCCATTAAGGCAAAATGAATTATGACAGCAGACCCCCTGTAGATATCAGTGATGAACGCATCCCTTAGCCACCATGGCGAATCTTCCTAAGAAAGCGGAACATTTACGCAGCATTTAAAATGTTGAATCAAAAGAAGATTTGCTCAACCCTGTAGAAATTTACCAAAGCACAACAGTACATTGAGAGACGTGCCATGAACTTCAGCAACAAACACGGCCTGTAACTGCTACTTTCAGTGTCAGCTAGATGATGCACACACTCACTTTATATAAGTTGTTCCTATGCAACATGGCTAACATGAAATGTGTCTCAAAGCACTGGCTAGCATGTCCGAAATTCTTAAGGATGTAATATCCCAACTTTTCCAGCGTGCGGTCTAATTGTGTCGGGCTTCTGTGCTGGAACTACTTGGTCCGAAACCAAACATTGGACATATTTTAAATTTATTACCAGGTGCCAAGTTGAGGGATCTAGAGACGCGAACATTCACGTTGACGGTAGCTTACATTTTACTTGTATTTTGATAGTTAGAATTTTCTACAACTAATAACTTATATTTGTGAGCATGAATTATTATAATTCCTCTCGCTCTGAGTTCTTCCGACATGCTGAGCATAGGTCTAGAGCAAAAAATTAAGAACTTAAAAATGACGGCCCCATTAAGTTACGACACCGTTGCTTGGGCATCCTTAAAAAGTCCTTAAATTACAGCTGATCATAAACTTTGCCTGCAACCAAACTTTTATACCAGTATTTTTACAGCTGTAAATGTGTGGCCATTGGCAAGTCAGAAAGTGAAAACAAGCATGTGACCCTTGAGGGCAACGTGCCTGACTACACACATAGAATATCGAGTAAAAACTTCTTGGTCTGGCACTTTGTGTATAATGCCATGAGTTCATATACCAGGTTATAGTATGCATTTCGCACAATACAGTGATTTAGTGAATTAGTCACACGTAAGACCAACACATGCTGTTTTAGAAGGCTCAGAATTAATTTTCACCCCCAGGACCTTTTTACCAGCTGCACAAAGACTGGTACATTAGCATATTTTAGTTTATATGCCATAAAATGCTACTCATGGTGCCATGCCAATGAAAATTCTTGAAAATGAGGTTTATGCATGCCAAAGCACATAGAAGTTTGAAAACAAAACCAATTTCTCCAAACTATTGCCATGATATACTGCGTGATGAAAACAGTTCCTACTTTCATCTCGTGTGTTGCTCCTGGAAGAATTGCATCAAGAAAGTACATACAAATGGGGAAGGCTATACTGAAAGCAATAAATGTACTCTATGAGTAAACAGCCAGCTCTTAGCAACACTCGTGGCTTACATTTGGCTCTCACAGAAGAATTACTGTAGCAAGTAAAGCACATGAAATGTTACCTTCATTAGAGTGCAGTATGTGGCTCACTATGTAAAATAAGCAAATGCTCAACACCTATTCTAAACAGTACAAGAAAATGGCACACACATTATGCAGACATTACCTAGGTAGAAAGCCTCTTGAGAATTTGAGGGATCAAACCAAAGGTCTGCAATCTGCCTCGTGACGCCCAGCAAGATGCAGTGCATGTATTCGACTGCTTGACCATGGACGAGATCGAACTCTGGAAGGTTTACAAGGGGAGAAAGTCCCTTGAGTCCATTCACAGGAATTTGAAGCTCCATGGCCCGTTTCATGTCCTTTAGGACACCTAATGAAACCCTCTCCTGGGCTGGCTCAGTGTCAACGTATCGGAATGCTCCTGAAAAAAAAAATACATAACATATTGCCAATTCAACAATGTCATAGTCATTTTCACTTCCTTATGTGTCAGAAGTTCATTTCTTTTTCTCACAAATTTTTCTTCCCTGCCATCACTCTGTTTAAACGTCAACAGTGTGGCACAATCACACACTTTGCTTTATTTTGAAACGACCCACATTACTAAGGTTTGCTTAAGTCACTGCAACCATAAAATCAACAAACAATTGCTGTTCACATGCAAATCATGATGAAATAAACCAGACTTCACAAAGATTGATGCTGCTACAATTAACATGTTGAATTAAGGTAAGCACATTAATGAGCAGAGTTAGAGTGAATACGCAAGTGTGTGGCGATACTCCGTGAAGCACCAGTGCAGCCAGTGCAGCTGCACTTCAAAACAAGGCTGCACAGGTGTAATGATGCCTGAAGGCATTGCCATATGTTATCTGCTACGAATTTTCAGTGCAACAAGCCTGTGTTTCACTGAAGATAATTCCATCTTCCGCAGCATATCCCAGTCCCTCCTTGTGTTTGCATACAGTAGTTCAAAGGTTAGTGGTTGCACATACAGAGCCAAAGAATTTTTCCTCAAGAGGGAACAGTTTGCAGGAGCGGAAATAGTTCATTTCGCTCAAGGTGAAATATCTGTCAGCCGCTTACGCAAAATTGGCTTTGCAGGTACGACAGTGCTCGCACAGCACTGCTGCGAGCGACGTGTGATTAAGCGCAAGCTGTTTGGACGTGGAGACAATGAAGCAATCGACACACATGGAGTCACACCTCCAGGCATCACTGCAATGGTGCTGTGCGAAACACGGCAATGCACTCACGTGCTGACTTTAACTGTGCTCATCACCGTACAATGTAGACATATATGTCCTCACATATTTAGTTTGTGCTGCACATTGCTGCCATGAGTGATGCAAATATTTCTTAAACAGCAAAAGGCTGTTGAAATTAATATCGAAGCCAACTGCTCCCTGGTCACACTACAAAGGTGACATACCAGCATAAATTATAGGTAACCCTGCGTCTCCTACAGGCGTGTTTCTGCATCATTCGTGTCATAGTTTATACATGTCATGTGCTACTGTTGCATTTGGATTTCTAACCAAAGTAACAGGCAAGAAAGAAAACGTACCTTGTTCATGCTGGCCACATGCCAAACACCACTGGCACCCGAAATGTCCATTGAACTGCAGCTGGTTGCAGACAAGTGCTCTCGCCGGTGAATCGACAGAACAGCATATGACATGTACAGCAGATGTCACGGTCCCTGATGCATGTTCCCATGTGAGAGTGCCAATTCTGCGCACCATGTCCACAAACTTGTCAAGAAACAACAACATGTCAGGGTGACGCGTTCCGTACCACAGCCCTCCAAGCCCCACATGTTGTAGGCGCTCTCTTGGGGGGAGCTCATTGACAATGAACTGGATGGGCCAGATAGATGAATTTGATGATTTGTAGAGCGGGCTTCCATCGGTGTTGATAACAATGGTGAGGTCTGCCCAGTTGCACGCCTGATTCATCCGTATCTTACGGCACAGTCTGGCATCAGTTATATCAGTGATGCCGGTAGACTGTCCTGTTGCTCTATTTCGAATGGCGATGAGGCTGTCCGCCAGCAAGGCCTTTGTTTTTGATACGATATGCCTTACTTGCTCTTTGACATCAAATATGTTAAAAAAATTTCCTTTACTCCTGGCTTCTTTTGCATTTGTTGTTTTCTTGCATATGGGGCACTCGAGCTGGTTGTTCCCACTACTATTTAAAAGGCTGCTGCAGACATCGCAGTAATAATGATGTTCAGCAATTTTCTCTTTCTGTACGGCCCACAGTTTCCTAAACAGGTAAGCGCTTGTAGGCAGCACTCCTTGCCTCAGGCCAAACAGGGCGTTGATTAGCCGCAACAAATCCTCCAGGGCTGTCCAGGGCAGGCCATAGGCGACGACGAACGCCATTATGAGCAAAATTGCGGCACCCTTCGTCGTAGTGGAGTTTGGCAGTGTTTCTTCGCCGTACTCTTTAAGGCATGATGCAAACCCATCGTTCTCATCCAATGGTGTAGGCGAAGGGCCCACGCCATCGTCTTCCCCTTCTGCGTCATGATCACTTAGCTCCGACGACAATTCAGTTGCGTCCGCGTCCTGCCTCCCGTCTTGCGAACTGGAGAGCTCCGCTGACGGTCCCGCTTCACCTGTGTTCTGGTTCATCGACGGTCCTTCGTTCTCCTGTGCGTTGACACCGGAGCTGGTTGATGGAGCGAAGGCATCGTCCATGAACGTAGACGCAGCGCTGGCTGGCGCCTGATCTTGGGGCAACCACGCTACTCGCCGACGTCTGCGTGCCGTCGAACGAGGTAGACAGAAGTGCTGGTCTTTCTCCAAATAAACTTTCCGTCGTTTTTCTGAAGACGCGGAGCTCATGATGCACTTTGTAAATGCGGCAAATAAGTTCACCAACTCTCAAATAAAAAATGAAATGGAAAAAGCCTAGCACAAAGAATACACACACTGCTCGCACGACAAATTGGACCTGAACAACAGTACAGGATAAATAGACATACTTTTTGATGATGATAGGGCTACTTGTTTTCTTGATTCGTAGTTATTGCAAGCGCCGCCATAAACCACGACTGCCGAGTTTCTAAAAATGTGGAAAAGCACATGGTTTTTTAGATTTAACACGGATGTGCACTCTCGGAGGCGCGAACAGAAAATAACGTATTATAAGTTATTATGCCTAATTACATGGAAGCTCAACGTGTAATCGCTCTGTAGTGGTTTTTTGAGCGTGGAGTAGTCTCAAACGTACGTTTTGCGCTCTAAAACAGCTGTTTACGAACGCAGGTGAATCAATAGATTCGTTTTGACTTGTTTCAATTCGTTTAAACAAGGGTATACCCGTGTGTGAGGTCGAGTGAGTGTCCTGCCAACTGTCCTGCATAACAATTTTGTAAACTATGAACTCCAACTAGAGTACAGTATTTTATCACTTTATTTCCCTGTGTGTCCACAGGGCGAACGGACTACAGAGTGCACTAAAAAGTGCAAATTTGCCTGCGCTTATGGGGATGCGAGCTGAGCTTCGACCACGGCGGCGCAACATAAACTTGTCTCGCCACCTGCCGTCATCTTTAGAAAGCAGCCTTTCAGGGAAGGCTGCCGCTTGTTGCCCACTGCTAGAACAGGTGACTTCCCTCGCTGAAGTGCTGCTTTCTGCAGATGACGGCGGGCGGCGACACAAGTTTATGCTTGCGCCGTCGCGGCAACAACTCGCACCATCATAAGTGCAGAAAATTTTGCACTTTCTTCTTAAAAACCAAGCAATTAACTGTGCCAGGTGTTATACTAAATGAAGTCGACGCCAAAACTTGATCGTTATGCAAATTTTGAGAAAGAACAGCGCAGCGGTGAGCGCAAAACCTTTTTTCGAACACGCGCAGCGATATATTAGGACCCTGTATGATTAGCAGATCGCTGTATTTTAGTATGCTTGATAAAAGACGGATAATGCACATCAGGATGCCACTGTGATGCACATCACTGTTTTCCAGCATAACTAAATCTGTGGTAACTAATGAACACTTCTCTGCTGTAGTCTCTTTTACACTCGATCGCTTTCATGCCATGCATGCTCGGTTTTCAAGCCTCAACGAGAACCACACTAGACTCAAGCAGTGGGCAGTTAAGCAGTTTAAGCAAGTCATTACAACTCTGTGCACTTGTGAACAAGCCCGGCCAGTGCAGCTTTCACTATTCGAATATACTGGTCGACATGGTCATGCGCAGCTGTAAAAGACCAAGTTTGCTGACCAAGAACCCTAACTCCAGTATTCAGAAATCCGCCTTAACTTGAAGCCCACGCTTCATTTGGTCACCTGACGCAAACGCGCTCAAAGAAACACTATGACTGACCTTCTTGGGCACGTTCACGCCAGGAGCTGTCTAGATCAAATCAATTAAGCTTCTGAATACGGGCGTTATTCCCTATTGGCCTTCGAGGTCACGTGCTACATTGCATGTCTATGTTTCCGCGCAATCTGTTTTGGATAAATTTAAGGAAAACTATTTCCGGCGCCTGCAGGCCACATCTGACTTTGGAGTCTTCGGCACTTGATTTTTTGCTCCACCATCCGAGGAGCGTATATATATATGCAGTAACCAATTGTTTTGCTGCTGTGTCTACTGAGAGAGAGAGAAGTGGTTCTTGTGGGGAAGGAGGAAAGGCTAGCACTATCTTCTGCAACCCATGCTGATCATCCACAACAGTTGCGGTGTTGTTGGTATGTCCTGAGCACCGTGGTTTTACGCACCTGTGGCATAGCCAGGGATCTTTTTTTTTTTTTTAGTTGGACGACAGGTTGTCATAGGTCGTTCTTATGCAAGAAATCTGGTACACAGAAAATTTAATACGTATCGTACTTACGGTCATGCATTTGGTAAGCATTCCCCCTCCTTCCATTCCACCTCTGCCTGCACGCCCCTTCTAAGCCCGCCCAAATGATAATAAAAATTAACCTGGAAGCCATATGCGCAATAGGGAATACGAATCTCAAATACCATATGACCCTTGATACTGTATCTGCACAAAGCATAATTGCAAGGTTTGAGTTATACGTGTTCTTTTTTTTTTCCTTTTGTGCATTAGCTAGTGAAAAGTAGTAAATCCAGCCAACGTTTCAACCGGGCTACTGGAGATGATGTAGATGGTTTTACCAGGCGTCTTTACTAACCTAATATATCAAAAGAACAAAAAGAATAAACTTAAATACCAGAGTGGGCGAGAAAACAAAAATACGGAGATGGGATGAAAGATATCATGAATGCCGACCCAAAATAATTTAGAATGTATAACACGACATAATTAAATATAATTTTGGAAATTTGGTAAGGTGGCCTTCTTGGCCTCGTACTAAATTAGTAAAAAAAAAGAAAACGTTATGTTCACGTGAACTTCAGTAACGCTACACTTTGGCATGGCTCCTTATAATCCTCAACGTTACAGCTTTAACAAATCAAATATAACACCCCTCGGCGGCGCTACTCAGTATAGCAAAACGCAAAACTAAAACGAAACAGAAAAATGGATGGATGTTATGAGGGTCCCCTTTGGAACGGGGCGGTGGGTTGCGCCACTAAGCGCTTGCTATTATAGTGCTTAATGTCCTACCTAAGTTAAACAAGAAAAAAGAACACTATTAACTTCTACAACCAAATTTTCTGATCTCCTATTGCGAACTGTGCTTTTTTACGTCTCCGTTTTTGTCGTTTCTATACTTTTCTTCCACCAATCCTCCAATTGTTCCTTATTTAAAGAAAAACGTTGCTAGCGCCATCTACAAAACATGTTCAACAACCATGTTAGGGCCAAGTCTAGACAACCAGCGCGCATTGTGTGCTACACGTTGATTTTTTAACTTGTGTGCCTTTGCGATTCCTGCTCGTTCAATTCTATGTGTCTTCTTTAATCTCTGTGCTTCTATAAATTGCATAATTATTCTTTTGTAATACTAACCTCATTCTTTAACTTGTAATAACTGTAATCGTGCATTTTCTTTAATATTCTGCTTTTTTCTCTTTCATTTCTTCATTTATACATTCCATTTCATACTATTCCATACTAATTTCATACTATTCATATATACTATTGTGCTGCTATTCATACTACTCATATATTTTTCATACTATTCCATACTAATTGTAATCGTGCATTTTCTTTAATACTCTGCTTTTTTCTCTTTCATTTCTTCATTTATATATTCCATTTCATCTTTGTGTCTCGTTGGCCATGACAGTGCCGACACACGCTTATGTTCGCTACCATGATGGCGCGAGCGCACTGGTCGCGGTTGGGCTGATCCGCGAGTTTTCACCACAATCGGTGAGCGACGTGGCGAAAAACAAACTGGTGTACTGGGCGGCACCAGGCCTGGAAGGTGAAGAAGCGGCCGAGAATTATTACCCGGCCGACGTGGTGTTGCTTGGTGGTGAGTAACATTCACGCACATTTGCCGAAAGCTAATCTTGAAGCTTAATGTTGCCGCACATCACTGATAGCCGTGTCACACGACCACGTTTGATCGCGATGAAGCCCGATCCGGGTCGAAATTCATGACTGCGATTGGCACACTCGCCCAGCTTGCGCAGAAATGCAAATCACGACCGGGAAATTTGATCCGGATCGGTCTTGATCGCGATAAAAACTGCGCCGTGTGACACCCTGTATAAGATTTGCCCACCCGTACTGTTCTGCGATTAATTACCTTGACGCTGTAAAGTAATACTTGGAAATGAAGTTTCGGTATAGAACCGGTAAGAAAAAAAAAATAAAAAAAGCCTTTTCGGTATGCTCCGGTCCAGCATAAAAAATAACTCCTATGTCTATTTATTCGTCTTTAAGCAGCTGAAGCAAGGTGTGAGCAGGCTAGTTGGTATTCCATAATGTTATAACCAGCGTGATAGTGGACTCGGAGCACAAAAGTGACAAGGACAAGCGCTGACTTCCAACTGCGGTTTATTGCAAATAAGCATGAAATGCATATGACAATATAACACACCATTGTAGCAGCAGTTATTGCAGAAGTCAACTGCATAGGTAAACCTTCCATAGTGCTTACGGATAAATTGGGAGACGCCTTAGGCCTTGGTGTGTTCTTGTTGATTTGTGGTGGGCTTGATTACTTGCACAACTGTGTGGTTGTGATCACGTGCGCGAGGTTATACATTCATGCTTCTTTGCAATAAAGGGCAACTGGAACTCAGTACTTGACCTAGTCGCTTCTTCTTGTGTTCCGTGCCCACTTTCGCGCTGGTCATATCTAAACAGGTGGCCTAACAGCGACGTGTGCGTGATTGTTTCGTGAGGCTCGCTATCGTTTCGACAGAAGAATCGCGATGGGCTTGTCATCATGTGGTCGGTATGCAAATGAGCATGGAGTAATTTTTTATATCATAAAGCAGGGTGTTTTACCTGATTGCACTTATATGGTTCTATATTAGTTATAGAATTATTGTGTATATATATATATGCATAGGGAGAGAGAGTGTGTGAAGCTGCATGAATAAAAGCCTTAATCTGGTTATGTGGGTGAGAAACTGTGTGGTGTCGCTGCATAATGTCCCCTTATACTGTTCTTTTATTCACACGAAAGACGACTAAACAAATTTTGTTCATACAGTGTCCAAGAGGGATCTCATCTCCTCGATGACACGAAAAAGGATGGCCGTGCCACAGACTGAATTCGACTGCCCACCCAGCCTCCTGGTCAAGTCAGCTGTGGTAAGTCGATAATGACGCTTCTTGATGAGGTGCTATGGAATTATGAATGAGGGCCATTGTGGTCCTGCACACAGCATTTCATTATCCCTTACACACAGCATGTGTTGTATTACATGCTATGGTAATGTTTTAAAATAAGAAAAAGAAAATTATGTATATAGCACAGTTAAGCAAGAATGACCCGCTGTGGTAGCTTAGTGGTTTTAGCATTGTGCTGCTAAGCACGAGGTTGTGAGATGAAATCATGACATAGTGGCTGTATGTTGATGGGGGTGAAATGCAAAAACGCCTGTCTAACGTGCATTGGGCACACATTACAGAACTTCAGGTGGTCAAAATCTGACTCGGTTAATCCACACTATTGCAGGTCTGATAATCAGGTCGTGGTTTAGCTGTGTAAGACTCCATAATCAGTTTCTTTAAAGGACGAATGGGCACGTGACTTCACAAGGGTCAAATGCGCCTCATCCTCTAATCCAGCTTCATAATGTGACGTCATTTGAAAATTCAGCAGATGTTGTAGTAGGGAGAATCTGTCATGATTGCACTAATTGGTATTGACTGTGCTTTTTATATACAACAGGATCCCAAGCTTGCTCGGCAGGTGACTAAGGAGAAGCTTCAGCTCTCAAAAAGCACCAAACAAAGAGAAATCTTGCAGAAGAAAAGGAAGCGGGGCAGCAGCCATTTTTCGGAAAGTGACGACGAAGTTGTGGAAAAAAGTCTCCTGAAGAAGGAGCAACGGAAAAACAAACAGCTTGAGGAAAAAAACAGAGTGCTCTTTGAAAGACTGAAGAAAGAAAAAAAGAAAAATGAAGAATTGCAGTCACTCCTGACTACAAAGTTTGGTGCGTTCCTGCTTTCTTTTTGATATGAGCTGTTAAAGGGGACCCTGAAACAGGATAAACACACTAATAACTAGGTGTAAATACTGTGAGCACCTGATTAAATATTAGTTGCATACATATGAAAGGGAGCCTGAAAACTTACACTACAAAGTGCTCTTGCTAAGTCAGTGCATTATTAAGCCCCTGACACCAAGGAAGCACACAGCCACGGATAAATTATTTGGATACCTTTAGTGTTAACGATCATGCACAGCCAGCACCAAAAAACAGAAGCCATATGCAGTAAGTAAAGTGGCTGAAAGAGTAAACACTTAAGGAAAAAAGGCAAATGATGTGTCTTGACAGCTGCACTTCAACAGGAGTTGTGAATTTTAAGAACCTTCACTGTTAAAGCCGAGAAGTGTGCTAAAGCAATCCAAAGCACTGCAGGAGTAATTGATGCACATGAACAGCAGTTGGAGGTACTTTGTACTACGAAGTTTAATCTTGTATTGCCGTAAGTGATCTTATAGTTGTGCAGTTTTTCGATAAAATATTTTAAAAAATGAGATGCTCTTTCAACCTGTGCCCCTGAGTTGAAATTTTGCTGATCACGTGGTGCTTGCTCGCTATGACATAAGTTATAAAACCTAGTGAACGAGTGTTCACTAGCTCTCGCATCTTGGGCAGCAGTGAGTGCTTCTTTAAACCAAGTTAATTTCTAGATATGTTCGCATTCTGTAAAATAACTACTTAATAGCAGGAGGCCTTTTAATTGATAGCAAAAGGATGCCGAATAGGCCGAGTTGGAATTTGATCATGATAGCAGTGCATGGCCAAATGAAGACTCGGCAAAGAAATTAAGAAAAAATTTTTTCCTTTGTCTTAGTTATGTCATGGAGGCACTTACAAAGTTCGTTGTTGATGAATTGGGTGTATTGGTCATATGCTTCATGTGGATTGCTTTGGTCATCTATTGATTGGGATAAGCACACTTGGTTTAACTTTGCTATATACTGGGAATAGTCACTGCAACGCATCTTGCTTGTGAAACAGTGTCTGAAGTTGTTTGCCCTATTCCAGCTGCTACATGTGATCAGTGTGATTGCTTATACCTTTTTAGATCTGCTGTTGACACACCTCAATGATGCCCGCCCCAAGTTGGCTTGTGTTGATAGTGGAATGGTAAGTAAAAATTTAAAGCACTGTTGTGGCTTAGTTTTTGTTTCTATTGTATTTCTATATATCCAGTTTCGTTTAACTGTTAATCTGAGTTATATACAGTAAACAGCATGAATATTTATTTTATCATCTTTTTAGTGTGCTTATATGGGGCTTAATTTGTATAATTCCAAGCAGATTTCGAGGTTTGCTTATCTTTGTCCTAAACGATGCCTGTACATACACTTCCTGCAGGCTTACGTTACATGCTATTGTGCATTCAAGTTTGACCATGCCTTGTGCAAGGAAAAATTAACTAGAAAAAGTATAAGGAAGAAAGCATTTACACATTGGCAGTGCTTGTTACACTGAATAAAAATGTCATTGCTCTGTGAGCATGCAGCAAGCCTTCATGTTTAGTGTCCTGCTTTAACAGGGCATTGAAACACTTTCTTAACTTAATAAGAAAATGTTGCTGATCTGTAAATGAGGCTCCTGTGAACATGTGAGCCAAATATTACAGTGCATGCAGCAAGAAATTTACAATCTCATGTCAGGTTCATTTAGTAAAAAGATAACATTCCTTTTTGTCGTTAGGAGGGGGTTTAGTAGTACTTATTTGAATTATTGTCCTACTAAGCTTGCATTATTGTGCAGTTCACATAGTACTATCATTGATTAAGCTGCACATTGTGACATGACGACTATGTAGTTTATCACCCTGTTTTCCAGGATTTTGATTATTCAAATAATGATTACATTTTTCTGGTAAGTTGGCAGTGTTTTCTTCATTCACCATTAATTGAGGTGCAATATGAGCTGTCATTGTTAAGCCGGCATCTGCTGCAGCTGATGCCATGATATTACTCTGTTTTCCAGCCTAAAAGTATATTAGACTCCGAGATGATGACTAGCGAGTGTTTTGAGGTGTGTAGTGCGGTTCTTTTGGGCTTTTAAAACCTTTCCTCTTATAGTCTACCTTACTTTACGGCATCTTTTGTCTGTGGCATAGTCATTCTGTTGCTAAATCGTTCTGCTGCTAACAGTCTTACATGCTATACATTGTGAGTCAGCAGAAAGCAGCAGAGGCATATCAGAGGCATATCTCCAGGCATATCAGCTTCTGCTGACCACAGCATGCCTGCTGCTCAAGCAGCTTTCCTTGCATCTCACACAGTCTTGTGCTTCAGGATGCAACATCTGCCATCAGGAGGGAAAACATTCCATATTTCACACAAAAGTTGACGTGTATTAGTAAACAGGGTGTCTACCATGCACAATGTTCAAAAAGTTAAACCTATGTGGATCAAACCAACTGTATGTTAGCAGCAACCTGAAAAATTGTTTGACACCTTATGTGTTCTTATGTTTACCTATTGGTTATTATTATTATTACTTTACATTACCTAACATTGTTAGAGCACCGCTATAAACACTATTTATTTGCAGCACTCTCTCATGCATGGCTCTTTATATCATGTTTAAAAGAAAGCCAACAAGATATTTAAAAATGCTTCATATTCCCGTGTGCAATGACGATAGCACTCAAATAAGTTCACTGTGAAAATAATTGCCTTGCCTCTAGTGCACTATCCTGCACAGTGTGTCGCATGTGCACTGGTTCTGAAACGTTGATTGCATACCAGTGGCTCATGGTGGAAAAAATGAATGCATGACTGAAGGTGGCTATGGCAAGGCAGTAACATGCATAGAAGGATTGGATAGCTTTTTGGGCAGCTAAATTTTTTAGTAGCTTTCTGCATAGTCACATTGTGTTAGGGGAGAGGGATGGAACAATGCTGCCAAAGTTCTTCTGAACCATTGCAAACGCACATCTGCTGTGCAGGACGGTGTGGAAGACAATTGCCTTTCCCCTCTGCTGAGCTCGTTTGAGAGTGCTGTTGTTGCTGTACGTGAGTGTGTTGTTGCAGAGTGCAATTTTGGAATTCCCAAGCTTTCTTTTTAATGGGGAAATCAAAGCTATGCAATAGAGCATGCTGCAAACAATTTGATGTTTTCGTAGGTGCTGTAAACCTAGTATTGACATATCTGCTGTAAGTATAAGAAAATTGATAATCACGTCAAGGTAATTAGAAAGTACACTAGAAGTCTAGGATGCTTTTTAAGGTTGCTGCTAACAACATACAGCAAGTTTCAACAGCATTGAAAGCTCCCCTTTTTGAATCTCGCTGCAAACTGAGACACGTATGTTTCTTCTGCAGTAACTGTGTTTTAGAAGTGGTTATGGTTAATATGCCTTCTTGCAGTGGTGAACTGTAGATAATTTTTTCTTTGCATTTTTAGTAGCTGCTACTCCCTAATGTAGCATACTGTAGGGCACTTGGGGCCAGATTCTGTATTGTGCCCAGCCACTTGGCTGTTAAAGTGTCAAGGGTTCCAGATTCTGTGTGAGTGCAGTAATGGGTTGTGAGTCTCAGTTGTGCCACACATTAATCTCGTGCTGTGGCTATTCTGCTGTCGTCTGTCCTTGCATGTTTCAGGATGTTGTGCCTGCAGCACCAGTTGTAGCCAGCAGAGTCTCAGCACATATAATTTGCATGTGGTCGTGCGGTAGAATGTTACGGTGCATGCACTGTGCACGTGTGCATTAACAGAAAATGTTTGAGTGGACTGTGCATGAATGCTGATGTGCCACTGTGACATGCTGTGGCTATCCTGATGACGTCTCTCCTTGCACGTTCTAGGATGTGAGGCCTGCAGCGCCAGCTGCAGCCAGCAGGGCCTCGGCAGAGGTGATTTGCATGTGTTCGTGGAGTGAAATGTTATGGTGCACTGTGCACGTGTGCATTAATATAAAATGTTTGAGTGGACTGTGGATGAATGCTGATGTGCCACTGTGACATGCTGTGGCTATCCTGATGACGTCTCTCCTTGCACGTTCTAGGATGTGAGGCCTGCAGCGCCAGCTGCAGCCAGCAGGGCCTCGGCAGAGGTGATTTGCATGTGTTCGTGGAGTGAAATGTTATGGTGCACTGTGCACGTGTGCATTAATAGAAAATGTTTGAGTGGACTGTGGATGAATGCTGATGTGCCACTGTGACATGCTGTGGCTATCCTGATGACGTCTCTCCTTGCACGTTCTAGGATGTGAGGCCTGCAGCGCCAGCTGCAGCCAGCAGGGCCTCGGCAGAGGTGATTTGCATGTGTTCGTGGAGTGAAATGTTATGGTGCACTGTGCACGTGTGCATTAATATAAAATGTTTGAGTGGACTGTGGATGAATGCTGATGTGCCACTGTGACATGCTGTGGCTATCCTGATGACGTCTCTCCTTGCACGTTCTAGGATGTGAGGCCTGCAGCGCCAGCTGCAGCCAGCAGGGCCTCGGCAGAGGTGATTTGCATGTGTTCGTGGAGTGAAATGTTATGGTGCACTGTGCACGTGTGCATTAATAGAAAATGTTTGAGTGGACTGTGGATGAATGCTGATGTGCCACTGTGACATGCTGTGGCTATCCTGATGACGTCGCTCCTTGCACGTTCTAGGATGTGTGGCCTGCAGTGCCAGCTGCAGCCAGCAGAAACTTGGCAGAGGTGATTGGCATGTTTTCGTGGAGTTAAATGTTATGGTGCACTGTGCACGTGTGCATTAATAGAAAATGTTTGAGTGGACTGGGGATGAATGCTGATGTGTCACTGTGACATGCTGTGGCTATCCTGATGACGTCGCTCCTTGCACGTTCTAGGATGTGTGGCCTGCAGTGCCAGCTGCAGCCAGCAGGGCCTCGGCAGAGGTGATTTGCATGTGTTCGTGGAGTGAAATGTTATGGTGCACTGTGCATGTGTGCATTAATAGAAACTTTCCTTGTCCCTTGTTTGAGTAAACTGTGAATTAATGCTGATATATGCCACTCTGACATGCTGCTGATGTCCTTGCAGTTTCAGAATGTGCCTGCAGCACCAGCTGCAATCAGCGCAGCTTTGCCACAGGTATTCTGCATTTCCCTAATTGTAGAGTCAAATGTTAAAGGAATGTTAAAAAACAGTTCGCAGGGCTAGAATACGTTTTCTAAACTATATGCATATCTGACGAAAAGATACTAAGTATTCTTTGAGAAAAATGACTATCTTTAATTTTTCCAATTGCATTGCTGGTTACATCTGTGTTTACAACATGATTTATGTGGAATGGAATGGAATTTGTGACAGGTGGGAGTTGTGAGATGAAACTACTGATAATGTTGTACACTACCTTATGTGCCCCAAGATAATGCCTGTTGGCACTGTGGGATTGATTCACATAAACAAAACAAAATTGTTAGGAACATTCAATATTCAGCATGACTCACTTCTGGTACTATTCAATTTGTATTGGATACAGGAAAAGGTACTACTCGCACATCCCTATCACAAACAGCTGCTGGCACACCTCTAGATTCCAATCTATTAAACATTTTTTGGGGGGCCCTAGATAGGATGCCAAAAATGTTTAATAAACCTCCCCAAAATGCCCAAGAAGGAAGTTCTATTATTTTATACTTTTTGCTTATTGCTGAATTTTGCACCTGTGTCTTAATTTTACTGGTTGTCTTTTGTGTTGTGTTGCTTGCTTCTGCCTTAGATATATGATTATAGGAAAGTATTTGGACACCACACTTTCATTTGTCTTGAATGTGCAGCAACAAGGGGGCGATGTCCCGTGGCACCTGCCACCTTTCTTTGAGGATGACAATGGCCAGGTAATTCAGAGACACTACTGTTTTAGTTCTTTTGCAATCTTATGCCCTTGGTATTTAGTTTTTTCTCAATGTTAATAATTGCACAGGTCCACATTGGACACGGCATTGTCATACCGTCGGACAAGTGGGCAGCATTGATGTGTGTGCCGCGGGACTCCCTCTTTTGCAAAGAGGGAGCCCGCTGCTTGTGGACAGCGGCCGAATTAAAACAACGCAGTGTCAAGGGCCAAATATGCCGAAGGTTCGTGAACAACCCTGACACAACTGCCAAAAAGCCAATGACGCCAAAAAAACTGCTGGCCTTAAACAGTAAGTGCCGCTTGCAAGTTGTTCTTACATACGGTACTATAGTATCAGTGCTGACACTCACACCGAATATGTTTTCTTTCCTCTAACAGACGCATTTTCCCACTTCGTGGATCGGCATCCCGAAAACAAGGACCCGGGTGAAAGAAAAAAAAAACTGAATTACTTCATTGGAGAAATGCTCCAAGATATGAGAAAAAAATAGGTAATTTATTCACTTATGAGACGATTGCTCAGTTCAGAGAGGGAAGAAGAATATGCAAACTATTATAAGGTGTAGAGGCAGTAAAGTGGCCTAGTTGGTATGTATTCGTTGTGGCTAAACAGTGTAACGAAATGCAGCACCGTGTCTTGTCCGTTTTCTCGGTATGTGTTTACTTTCATTGTTTAGCCAATAAGAATAAGGCCATAAAGAAAATTCACATGGTCTCTTATGTTATCCCTAAGACTTAAAGGCGAAGACCCAAGTGCTGATGCGTTAACGATGGAGACATGATGTACACATCCCCCTTAATTTGCTTGGTCATCCCTCTTGGTTGTCCTCCTCTTAATTTACTTGCTCATTCCCCTTAATTTGCTTAGTCATCCCTGTTAATTCCAACAAGGTCGATGGTTTGACTCCCACCCGAGCACTTCCTTTCGGACACAAAAGATTTACTTAAATGAAATAACTTGCATGACCTTTATAGTGACCAAAGGAAGTGCTCACAATTCATGTGACAAACTTGTGTTTACAAATACATGTTGGCATGCATTATTTATATCGCGTAATAAGTAATCGCAGACAAGTGCTGGGCAATTGCTTGCATATATTGTTTTCTGGCTTTCTCTAAAAGGAAAAAAACAAACAAATAGGGCACATGGGCATGCTCTGCATATCTGTTATGCCTCTCCTTACAAACACTTGTTGACGTATTGTATTTGCATGAATATAATGCAACCTTTACTTTTATTGCAATATTTCCACTTCTGAGCATGCCCTACATTTGGATCCCTGATACAGATATAAAGATTTCTTTTGTTAAACGTGACCTAGTGCAGTTGGCACTTATGCAGGTGTGTCATAGAAGCAGTGTTCGAAGTTGTGCGGCAGCTCACTGTGTAATCAACTTTGCCATGCTCTATTGTGTCATGGGCACCTCTGAAGACCTTGGTGGATTTCACGGAAGATGACCTGTTCTTGCTGACAGGGACAGGCATACAGCACTCATCCTTCCTTTCGGTTTTGAGACTGCAGTTGACAGTAACAATGAATGAAGCCCTGTGGGCATGCACTTTTGTGTGTCCTTTCCCATTTCTTTGTAGCATCGTTTTGCATTTTAATTGTAATATTTTTTCTATTTCCGAGACAAAGTACACCCTTGCCGTATGTTCGTGGTTTCATTATTTATGTGCAATTGTGGTGCATTTGCTTGCATTTTCAGCATTTCAGTGTTTACCGTAAACATGCCAGGCTTTAGTTATGGAAGCCTCTCAATGTCACAGCTGCCATTGCATTATTTTCGGGCAGTTAAATTGTTCTCTCTGTGACTTTATCAAAGGCACTCCCTTTGTATTTTTGGTGGCAAGTGCAGTTTTGCTTTCCGAAGTTTACAACTAGATTACTTAAAACATGGCACTGCTGCTACCATATTAACAGTAACTGAAGCCATCAGCCTCACAATAAGGTGGGAGATTACTTCTAAGCCAAGTAAATTGAGAATCACCTTACATTTGAATAAATATGGTGTCTGTTTCTGTAAAGTATGTTGAAAAAATACAGTTAGTATATTTGTGGCTTAATCTAAGACATCTTTTTTCAGAGGCAGGCTTGGCGAGGTGGCACTCCTGCCATGACCGATCCTTGCTCGAGCCTACTGCATGGGAGCTTTGACTGCTTGGACCCAGAGGAGGAACTCTGGACTGTCCGAAGACGCCGGCAGCAAGTATTGAATGGCCGCCTTCTAAGGAAGGGGGGACTGGGGGTTAGTCACCCGACCACCGCCACCCCTGGACCCAATCAGATATAATAAAGTTATATCTCTTTGGACACTTCTGAGCCTTTGACATGGATGCCACCACTGGCTAAAGCTATTCCTGTCCCAGGCATAAGCACAACTTGCTGTGTTGCATGGTTGATCTGGTGGAGCTCAATGGACACCGAGTGGCATCGTCCTTGTGTGTGTGAAAAAGCATATTGTGTGTGCCATGATAGCTTATGTGGTGGTGTGACTTCTCATGTGAACTTCAGTGTTGTGAGTGTTGGGTGCAGTAAAAGTGTGGGCACGGCGCTGAGGTATGTGAGTAGTCATCAAGGAGTGAAAACTCGTGTGGAGTTGCGGGGGTGTTGTGTCACATGTGACAAGTGACACCTGGAGTAAAAGTCAATTCTAAGCCTCATCAATCAAAAGCTGTGTACGTGCCAATGGTTGCAACGCTGGGCATGGACGCACCACTACAAGCTAAAGCTCTTCCTGTCAACGGTGTGAGCACAAGCTGACACGGTTGGTCTGCCAGAGCTCGACACCCAGTATACATGTGACGTGTGATGCCAGTCATGGACATACTGCTGTTAGACAAGGAAAACTACCAGCAGCCTCAACGATGCTCCCAACTGGTTCGTTAGAACTGCAACTACTGTTAGCTCTTCTAACGCGCCATTAGGCGTTGTTATAGCCCACGTTAATGGATTGAAACACCGCTTTGAGACCTGCACTGCTCACAGACACACTGCCATTGGACATGGAGGAGAACTTATATTGTTTCCTAAGCAGTTCACTTTTTTCCCACAAGGCGGTGATTTTTAAACGCACTCTGAAGTTTTGCGAACATCAAAGCAGAAGGCAAAAATGGCCACCTTCGGAAGCGGCATGCATGTGCTTCGAAAGATAGCAGAGTTCGCAATCTCGCTGTGTCTGCAACCGATTTTATTGATAGAGTGAGCAGCAGCGAATCAGAGGATGCTGCCATTTCATTGGACTTTGACTCCTAGAGCAACAACAGTGCAAACAGTCCCTGAATACTGGCAGCTGAAGCCCAGTTAGTTTCGTGTTTGCATTTTGCTTTGGCCCGTCTGTGGTTGTTTGAAGTGTTTGAGAGCCTGCCAAGATGGAGACTTATAGAAACTACAAGAAATGCTATGCCGGCAAGAAAACGGAGTAGAAAACAAGAGTTTACTGCAAGATATGCAATGTTCTGTTATGTATTACATGGAGGAACTGCTTCGTCGTATGGCACGCCCAACTGTGGTGTTTGCAGTTAAATTATTGTAGTGGAAGACCTGTTTAATGAAAAATTTTTATTTTTTTGGAGATGGTGCCTATTTGGCGGCAATACATTTTGTATGTCTCATAATATTTGTTACGTTTCTTTCCTATAGCAAATACAAGTGCGTCTTTACAAACTGTTCCAATTTTATCCCACAATTTTCAATCTGGCATTCATTCTATTTTTTGTCTATGTATTACATAAAATATCGAGTACTAGTAGTTCCTTATGAATTTGTTATGAATTAATGCTGAGAATGTGTTCATCTTTGAATCAAGCAACATACTGGCAAACCTGTTTGTGACAATGTCATTCTTGGAGCAAACATAATGCAGATCTACTTGTTTGCTTGGCTGATTGCAAATCCATAAGTTTACCAAATAAGTTTAACGGGGGAATTATATTGAGCGAAATCAGACAATAGTAACTGAACACCGTCTCGGTAGGGGAGTAAACAGGACTAGGTTAAACTGGTCAGGATTAAACGGGTCAGGATTAAACAGGTCAGGATTAAACAGGTCAGGATTGAACAGGATTGAACAGGTCGGGATTAAACAGGATTGAACGGGTCAGGATTAAACAGGCCTAAACAGGATTTAAACGGGTCAGGACTGAACAGGGTCAAACGGGGTCCCGTTCCATAACCCTATTTGATGAAACCCGTTTGAAAACAAATAGGATTTTTTAGTAGGGATGTGCATGCTTAAAACGCGTTTTCGCACAAATCCGTGCGCGGGTGCTAAAAAGAGCAGCATCGGCATGCTTAGCACGTCGTTTGGTAGAAATCCACGTGCGCGTTCTGCAAAAAGCACCATTTGCATGCACATCTTGTGGTTTTGCAGAAAACTTCATCCGCGTCTACCAAAAGATGCATGTGCATGCTTAAAACGCGTTTTCGCACAAATGCGTGCGCGGGTGCTTAGAATAGCAGCATCGGCATGCTTAGCACGTCGTTTGGTAGAAATCCACGTGCGCGTTCTGCAAAAAGCACCATTTGCATGCACATCTTGTGGTTTTGCAGAAAACTTCATCCGCGTCTACCAAAAGATGCATGTGCATGCTTAAAACGCGTTTTCGCACAAATGCGTGCGCGGGTGCTAAAAAGAGCAGCATCGGCATGCTTAGCACGTCGTTTGGTAGAAATCCACGTGGGCGTTCTGCCAAAAGCACCATTTGCATGCACATCTTGTGGTTTTGCAGAAAACTTCATCCGCGTCTACCAAAAGATGCATGTGCATGCTTAAAACGCGTTTTCGCACAAATCCGTGCGCGGGTGCTAAAAAGAGCAGCATCGGCATGCTTAGCACGTCGTTTGGTAGAAATCCACGTGCGCGTTCTGCAAAAAGCACCATTTGCATGCACATCTTGTGGTTTTGCAAAAAACTTCATCCGCGTCTACCAAAAGATGCATGTGCATGCTTAAAACGCGTTTTCGCACAAATGCGTGCGCGGGTGCTAAAAAGAGCAGCATCGGCATGCTTAGCACGTCGTTTGGTAGAAATCCACGAGCGCGTTCTGCAAAAAGCACCATTTGCATGCACATCTTGTGGTTTTGCAGAAAACTTCATCCGCGTCTACCAAAAGATGCATGTGCATGCTTAAAACGCGTTTTCGCACAAATCCGTGCGCGGGTGCTAAAAAGAGCAGCATCGGCATGCTTAGCACGTCGTTTGGTAGAAATCCACGTGCGCGTTCTGCAAAAAGCACCATTTGCATGCACATCTTGTGGTTTTGCAGAAAACTTCATCCGCGTCTACCAAAAGGTGCATGTGCATGCTTAAAACGCGTTTTCGCACAAATGCGTGCGCGGGTGCTTAGAATAGCAGCATCGGCATGCTTAGCACGTCGTTTGGTAGAAATCCACGTGCGCGTTCTGCAAAAAGCACCATTTGCATGCACATGTTGTGGTTTTGCAGAAAACTTCATCCGCGTCTACCAAAAGATGCATGTGCAAGCTTAAAACGCGTTTTCGCACAAATCCGTGCGCGGGTGCTAAAAAGAGCAGCATCGGCATGCTTAGCACGTCGTTTGGTAGAAATCCACGTGCGCGTTCTGCAACAAGCACCATTTGCATGCACATCTTGTGGTTTTGCAGAAAACTTCATCCGCGTCTACCAAAAGATGCATGTGCATGCTTAAAACGCGTTTTCGCACAAATGCGTGCGCGGGTGCTAAAAAGAGCAGCATCGGCATGCTTAGCACGTCGTTTGGTAGAAATCCATGTGCGCGTTCTGCCAAAAGCACCATTTGCATGCACATCTTGTGGTTTTGCAGAAAACTTCATCCGCGTCTACCAAAAGATGCATGTGCATGCTTAAAACGCGTTTTCGCACAAATCCGTGCGCGGGTGCTAAAAAGAGCAGCATCGGCATGCTTAGCACGTCGTTTGGTAGAAATCCACGTGCGCGTTCTGCAAAAAGCACCATTTGCATGCACATCTTGTGGTTTTGCAGAAAACTTCATCCGCGTCTACCAAAAGATGCATGTGCATGCTTAAAACGCGTTTTCGCACAAATGCGTGCGCGGGTGCTTAGAATAGCAGCATCGGCATGCTTAGCACGTCGTTTGGTAGAAATCCACGTGCGCGTTCTGCAAAAAGCACCATTTGCATGCACATCTTGTGGTTTTGCAGAAAACTTCATCCGCGTCTACCAAAAGATGCATGTGCATGCTTAAAACGCGTTTTCGCACAAATGCGTGCGCGGGTGCTAAAAAGAGCAGCATCGGCATGCTTAGCACGTCGTTTGGTAGAAATCCACGTGGGCGTTCTGCCAAAAGCACCATTTGCATGCACATCTTGTGGTTTTGCAGAAAACTTCATCCGCGTCTACCAAAAGATGCATGTGCATGCTTAAAACGCGTTTTCGCACAAATCCGTGCGCGGGTGCTAAAAAGAGCAGCATCGGCATGCTTAGCACGTCGTTTGGTAGAAATCCACGTGCGCGTTCTGCAAAAAGCACCATTTGCATGCACATCTTGTGGTTTTGCAAAAAACTTCATCCGCGTCTACCAAAAGATGCATGTGCATGCTTAAAACGCGTTTTCGCACAAATGCGTGCGCGGGTGCTAAAAAGAGCAGCATCGGCATGCTTAGCACGTCGTTTGGTAGAAATCCACGAGCGCGTTCTGCAAAAAGCACCATTTGCATGCACATCTTGTGGTTTTGCAGAAAACTTCATCCGCGTCTACCAAAAGATGCATGTGCATGCTTAAAACGCGTTTTCGCACAAATCCGTGCGCGGGTGCTAAAAAGAGCAGCATCGGCATGCTTAGCACGTCGTTTGGTAGAAATCCACGTGCGCGTTCTGCAAAAAGCACCATTTGCATGCACATCTTGTGGTTTTGCAGAAAACTTCATCCGCGTCTACCAAAAGGTGCATGTGCATGCTTAAAACGCGTTTTCGCACAAATGCGTGCGCGGGTGCTTAGAATAGCAGCATCGGCATGCTTAGCACGTCGTTTGGTAGAAATCCACGTGCGCGTTCTGCAAAAAGCACCATTTGCATGCACATGTTGTGGTTTTGCAGAAAACTTCATCCGCGTCTACCAAAAGATGCATGTGCAAGCTTAAAACGCGTTTTCGCACAAATCCGTGCGCGGGTGCTAAAAAGAGCAGCATCGGCATGCTTAGCACGTCGTTTGGTAGAAATCCACGTGCGCGTTCTGCAACAAGCACCATTTGCATGCACATCTTGTGGTTTTGCAGAAAACTTCATCCGCGTCTACCAAAAGATGCATGTGCATGCTTAAAACGCGTTTTCGCACAAATGCGTGCGCGGGTGCTAAAAAGAGCAGCATCGGCATGCTTAGCACGTCGTTTGGTAGAAATCCATGTGCGCGTTCTGCCAAAAGCACCATTTGCATGCACATCTTGTGGTTTTGCAGAAAACTTCATCCGCGTCTACCAAAAGATGCATGTGCATGCTTAAAACGCGTTTTCGCACAAATCCGTGCGCGGGTGCTAAAAAGAGCAGCATCGGCATGCTTAGCACGTCGTTTGGTAGAAATCCACGTGCGCGTTCTGCAAAAAGCACCATTTGCATGCACATCTTGTGGTTTTGCAGAAAACTTCATCCGCGTCTACCAAAAGATGCATGTGCATGCTTAAAACGCGTTTTCGCACAAATGCGTGCGCGGGTGCTTAGAATAGCAGCATCGGCATGCTTAGCACGTCGTTTGGTAGAAATCCACGTGCGCGTTCTGCAAAAAGCACCATTTGCATGCACATCTTGTGGTTTTGCAGAAAACTTCATCCGCGTCTACCAAAAGATGCATGTGCAAGCTTAAAACGCGTTTTCGCACAAATCCGTGCGCGGGTGCTAAAAAGAGCAGCATCGGCATGCTTAGCACGTCGTTTGGTAGAAATCCACGTGCGCGTTCTGCAACAAGCACCATTTGCATGCACATCTTGTGGTTTTGCAGAAAACTTCATCCGCGTCTACCAAAAGATGCATGTGCATGCTTAAAACGCGTTTTCGCACAAATGCGTGCGCGGGTGCTAAAAAGAGCAGCATCGGCATGCTTAGCACGTCGTTTGGTAGAAATCCACGTGCGCGTTCTGCCAAAAGCACCATTTGCATGCACATCTTGTGGTTTTGCAGAAAACTTCATCCGCGTCTACCAAAAGATGCATGTGCATGCTTAAAACGCGTTTTCGCACAAATCCGTGCGCGGGTGCTAAAAAGAGCAGCATCGGCATGCTTAGCACGTCGTTTGGTAGAAATCCACGTGCGCGTTCTGCAAAAAGCACCATTTGCATGCACATCTTGTGGTTTTGCAGAAAACTTCATCCGCGTCTACCAAAAGATGCATGTGCATGCTTAAAACGCGTTTTCGCACAAATGCGTGCGCGGGTGCTTAGAATAGCAGCATCGGCATGCTTAGCACGTCGTTTGGTAGAAATCCACGTGCGCGTTCTGCAAAAAGCACCATTTGCATGCACATCTTGTGGTTTTGCAGAAAACTTCATCCGCGTCTACCAAAAGATGCATGTGCATGCTTAAAACGCGTTTTCGCACAAATGCGTGCGCGGGTGCTAAAAAGAGCAGCATCGGCATGCTTAGCACGTCGTTTGGTAGAAATCCACGTGGGCGTTCTGCCAAAAGCACCATTTGCATGCACATCTTGTGGTTTTGCAGAAAACTTCATCCGCGTCTACCAAAAGATGCATGTGCATGCTTAAAACGCGTTTTCGCACAAATCCGTGCGCGGGTGCTAAAAAGAGCAGCATCGGCATGCTTAGCACGTCGTTTGGTAGAAATCCACGTGCGCGTTCTGCAAAAAGCACCATTTGCATGCACATCTTGTGGTTTTGCAAAAAACTTCATCCGCGTCTACCAAAA
The DNA here is from genome assembly GCF_023375885.2 of Dermacentor andersoni. Classification (NCBI taxonomy): domain Eukaryota; kingdom Metazoa; phylum Arthropoda; class Arachnida; order Ixodida; family Ixodidae; genus Dermacentor; species Dermacentor andersoni. Next base: position 80,571 of record NW_027314944.1, on the reverse strand, counting down.
GATGCATGTGCATGCTTAAAACGCGTTTTCGCACAAATGCGTGCGCGGGTGCTAAAAAGAGCAGCATCGGCATGCTTAGCACGTCGTTTGGTAGAAATCCACGAGCGCGTTCTGCAAAAAGCACCATTTGCATGCACATCTTGTGGTTTTGCAGAAAACTTCATCCGCGTCTACCAAAAGATGCATGTGCATGCTTAAAACGCGTTTTCGCACAAATCCGTGCGCGGGTGCTAAAAAGAGCAGCATCGGCATGCTTAGCACGTCGTTTGGTAGAAATCCACGTGCGCGTTCTGCAAAAAGCACCATTTGCATGCACATCTTGTGGTTTTGCAGAAAACTTCATCCGCGTCTACCAAAAGGTGCATGTGCATGCTTAAAACGCGTTTTCGCACAAATGCGTGCGCGGGTGCTTAGAATAGCAGCATCGGCATGCTTAGCACGTCGTTTGGTAGAAATCCACGTGCGCGTTCTGCAAAAAGCACCATTTGCATGCACATGTTGTGGTTTTGCAGAAAACTTCATCCGCGTCTACCAAAAGATGCATGTGCAAGCTTAAAACGCGTTTTCGCACAAATCCGTGCGCGGGTGCTAAAAAGAGCAGCATCGGCATGCTTAGCACGTCGTTTGGTAGAAATCCACGTGCGCGTTCTGCAACAAGCACCATTTGCATGCACATCTTGTGGTTTTGCAGAAAACTTCATCCGCGTCTACCAAAAGATGCATGTGCATGCTTAAAACGCGTTTTCGCACAAATGCGTGCGCGGGTGCTAAAAAGAGCAGCATCGGCATGCTTAGCACGTCGTTTGGTAGAAATCCACGTGCGCGTTCTGCCAAAAGCACCATTTGCATGCACATCTTGTGGTTTTGCAGAAAACTTCATCCGCGTCTACCAAAAGATGCATGTGCATGCTTAAAACGCGTTTTCGCACAAATCCGTGCGCGGGTGCTAAAAAGAGCAGCATCGGCATGCTTAGCACGTCGTTTGGTAGAAATCCACGTGCGCGTTCTGCAAAAAGCACCATTTGCATGCACATCTTGTGGTTTTGCAGAAAACTTCATCCGCGTCTACCAAAAGATGCATGTGCATGCTTAAAACGCGTTTTCGCACAAATGCGTGCGCGGGTGCTTAGAATAGCAGCATCGGCATGCTTAGCACGTCGTTTGGTAGAAATCCACGTGCGCGTTCTGCAAAAAGCACCATTTGCATGCACATCTTCTGGTTTTGCAGAAAACTTCATCCGCGTCTACCAAAAGATGCATGTGCATGCTTAAAACGCGTTTTCGCACAAATGCGTGCGCGGGTGCTAAAAATAGCAGCATCGGCATGCTTAGCACGTCGTTTGGTAGAAATCCATGCGCGCGTTCTGCAAAAAGCACCATTTGCATGCACATCTTGTGGTTTTGCAGAAAACTTCATCCGCGTCTACCAAAAGATGCATGTGCATGCTTAAAACGCGTTTTCGCACAAATGCGTGCGCGGGTGCTAAAAAGAGCAGCATCGGCATGCTTAGCACGTCGTTTGGTAGAAATCCACGTGCGCGTTCTGCCAAAAGCACCATTTGCATGCACATCTTGTGGTTTTGCAGAAAACTTCATCCGCGTCTACCAAAAGGTGCATGTGCATGCTTAAAACGCGTTTTCGCACAAATGCGTGCGCGGGTGCTTAGAATAGCAGCATCGGCATGCTTAGCACGTCGGTTGGTAGAAATCCACGTGCGCGTTCTGCAAAAAGCACCATTTGCATGCACATCTTGTGGTTTTGCAGAAAACTTCATCCGCGTCTACCAAAAGATGCATGTGCATGCTTAAAACGCGTTTTCGCACAAATCCGTGCGCGGGTGCTAAAAAGAGCAGCATCGGCATGCTTAGCACGTCGTTTGGTAGAAATCCACGTGCGCGTTCTGCAACAAGCACCATTTGCATGCACATCTTGTGGTTTTGCAGAAAACTTCATCCGCGTCTACCAAAAGATGCATGTGCATGCTTAAAACGCGTTTTCGCACAAATGCGTGCGCGGGTGCTAAAAAGAGCAGCATCGGCATGCTTAGCACGTCGTTTGGTAGAAATCCACGTGCGCGTTCTGCCAAAAGCACCATTTGCATGCACATCTTGTGGTTTTGCAGAAAACTTCATCCGCGTCTACCAAAAGGTGCATGTGCATGCTTAAAACGCGTTTTCGCACAAATGCGTGCGCGGGTGCTTAGAATAGCAGCATCGGCATGCTTAGCACGTCGGTTGGTAGAAATCCACGTGCGCGTTCTGCAAAAAGCACCATTTGCATGCACATCTTGTGGTTTTGCAGAAAACTTCATCCGCGTCTACCAAAAGATGCATGTGCATGCTTAAAACGCGTTTTCGCACAAATCCGTGCGCGGGTGCTAAAAAGAGCAGCATCGGCATGCTTAGCACGTCGTTTGGTAGAAATCCACGTGCGCGTTCTGCAACAAGCACCATTTGCATGCACATCTTGTGGTTTTGCAGAAAACTTCATCCGCGTCTACCAAAAGATGCATGTGCATGCTTAAAACGCGTTTTCGCACAAATGCGTGCGCGGGTGCTAAAAAGAGCAGCATCGGCATGCTTAGCACGTCGTTTGGTAGAAATCCACGTGCGCGTTCTGCCAAAAGCACCATTTGCATGCACATCTTGTGGTTTTGCAGAAAACTTCATCCGCGTCTACCAAAAGATGCATGTGCATGCTTAAAACGCGTTTTCGCACAAATCCGTGCGCGGGTGCTAAAAAGAGCAGCATCGGCATGCTTAGCACGTCGTTTGGTAGAAATCCACGTGCGCGTTCTGCAAAAAGCACCATTTGCATGCACATCTTGTGGTTTTGCAGAAAACTTCATCCGCGTCTACCAAAAGATGCATGTGCATGCTTAAAACGCGTTTTCGCACAAATGCGTGCGCGGGTGCTTAGAATAGCAGCATCGGCATGCTTAGCACGTCGTTTGGTAGAAATCCACGTGCGCGTTCTGCAAAAAGCACCATTTGCATGCACATCTTGTGGTTTTGCAGAAAACTTCATCCGCGTCTACCAAAAGATGCATGTGCATGCTTAAAACGCGTTTTCGCACAAATGCGTGCGCGGGTGCTAAAAAGAGCAGCATCGGCATGCTTAGCACGTCGTTTGGTAGAAATCCACGTGCGCGTTCTGCCAAAAGCACCATTTGCATGCACATCTTGTGGTTTTGCAGAAAACTTCATCCGCGTCTACCAAAAGATGCATGTGCATGCTTAAAACGCGTTTTCGCACAAATCCGTGCGCGGGTGCTAAAAAGAGCAGCATCGGCATGCTTAGCACGTCGTTTGGTAGAAATCCACGTGCGCGTTCTGCAAAAAGCACCATTTGCATGCACATCTTGTGGTTTTGCAAAAAACTTCATCCGCGTCTACCAAAAGATGCATGTGCATGCTTAAAACGCGTTTTCGCACAAATGCGTGCGCGGGTGCTAAAAAGAGCAACATCGGCATGCTTAGCACGTCGTTTGGTAGAAATCCACGTGCGCGTTCTGCCAAAAGCACCATTTGCATGCACATCTTGTGGTTTTGCAGAAAACTTCATCCGCGTCTACCAAAAGATGCATGTGCATGCTTAAAACGCGTTTTCGCACAAATCCGTGCGCGGGTGCTAAAAAGAGCAGCATCGGCAAGCTTAGCACGTCGTTTGGTAGAAATCCACGAGCGCGTTCTGCAAAAAGCACCATTTGCATGCACATCTTGTGGTTTTGCAGAAAACTTCATCCGCGTCTACCAAAAGATGCATGTGCATGCTTAAAACGCGTTTTCGCACAAATGCGTGCGCGGGTGCTAAAAAGAGCAGCATCGGCATGCTTAGCACGTCGTTTGGTAGAAATCCACGTGCGCGTTTTGCAAAAAGCACCATTTGCATGCACATCTTGTGGTTTTGCAGAAAACTTCATCCGCGTCTACCAAAAGATGCATGTGCATGCTTAAAACGCGTTTTCGCACAAATGCGTGCGCGGGTGCTAAAAAGAGCAGCATCGGCATGCTTAGCACGTCGTTTGGTAGAAATCCACGTGCGCGTTCTGCAAAAAGCACCATTTGCATGCACATCTTGTGGTTTTGCAGAAAACTTCATCCGCGTCTACCAAAAGATGCATGTGCATGCTTAAAACGCGTTTTCGCACAAATGCGTGCGCGGGTGCTAAAAATAGCAGCATCGGCATGCTTAGCACGTCGTTTGGTAGAAATCCATGCGCGCGTTCTGCAAAAAGCACCATTTGCATGCACATCTTGTGGTTTTGCAGAAAACTTCATCCGCGTCTACCAAAAGATGCATGTGCATGCTTAAAACGCGTTTTCGCACAAATGCGTGCGCGGGTGCTAAAAAGAGCAGCATCGGCATGCTTAGCACGTCGTTTGGTAGAAATCCACGTGCGCGTTCTTCCAAAAGCACCATTTGCATGCACATCTTGTGGTTTTGCAGAAAACTTCATCCGCGTCTACTAAAAGATGCATGTGCATGCTTAAAACGCGTTTTCGCACAAATCCGTGCGCGGGTGCTAAAAAGAGCAGCATCGGCATGCTTAGCACGTCGTTTGGTAGAAATCCACGTGCGCGTTCTGCAAAAAGCACCATTTGCATGCACATCTTGTGGTTTTGCAGAAAACTTCATCCGCGTCTACCAAAAGATGCATGTGCATGCTTGAAACGCGTTTTCGCACAAATGCGTGCGCGGGTGCTAAAAAGAGCAGCATCGGCATGCTTAGCACGTCGTTTGGTAGAAATCCACGTGCGCGTTCTGCCAAAAGCACCATTTGCATGCACATCTTGTGGTTTTGCAGAAAACTTCATCCGCGTCTACCAAAAGATGCATGTGCATGCTTAAAACGCGTTTTCGCACAAATCCGTGCGCGGGTGCTAAAAAGAGCACCATCGGCATGCTTAGCACGTCGTTTGGTAGAAATCCACGTGCGCGTTCTGCCAAAAGCACCATTTGCATGCACATCTTGTGGTTTTGCAGAAAACTTCATCCGCGTCTACCAAAAGATGCATGTGCATGCTTAAAACGCGTTTTCGCACAAATGCGTGCGCGGGTGCTAAAAATAGCAGCATCGGCATGCTTAGCACGTCGTTTGGTAGAAATCCACGTGCGCGTTCTGCAAAAAAGCACCATTTGCATGCACATCTTGTGGTTTTGCAGAAAACTTCATCCGCGTCTACCAAAAGATGCATGTGCATGCTTAAAACGCGTTTTCGCACAAATCCGTGCGCGGGTGCTAAAAAGAGCAGCATCGGCATGCTTAGCACGTCGTTTGGTAGAAATACACGTGCGCGTTCTGCAAAAAGCACCATTTGCATGCACATCTTGTGGTTTTGCAAAAAACTTCATCCGCGTCTACCAAAAGATGCATGTGCATGCTTAAAACGCGTTTTCGCACAAATGCGTGCGCGGGTGCTAAAAAGAGCAACATCGGCATGCTTAGCACGTCGTTTGGTAGAAATCCACGTGCGCGTTCTGCCAAAAGCACCATTTGCATGCACATCTTGTGGTTTTGCAGAAAACTTCATCCGCGTCTACCAAAAGATGCATGTGCATGCTTAAAACGCGTTTTCGCACAAATCCGTGCGCGGGTGCTAAAAAGAGCAGCATCGGCAAGCTTAGCACGTCGTTTGGTAGAAATCCACGAGCGCGTTCTGCAAAAAGCACCATTTGCATGCACATCTTGTGGTTTTGCAGAAAACTTCATCCGCGTCTACCAAAAGATGCATGTGCATGCTTAAAACGCGTTTTCGCACAAATGCGTGCGCGGGTGCTAAGAAGAGCAGCATCGGCATGCTTAGCACGTCGTTTGGTAGAAATCCACGTGCGCGTTCTGCAAAAAGCACCATTTGCATGCACATCTTGTGGTTTTGCAGAAAACTTCATCCGCGTCTACCAAAAGATGCATGTGCAAGCTTAAAACGCGTTTTCGCACAAATCCGTGCGCGGGTGCTAAAAAGAGCAGCATCGGCATGCTTAGCACGTCGTTTGGTAGAAATCCACGTGCACGTTTTGCAACAAGCACCATTTGCATGCACATCTTGTGGTTTTGCAGAAAACTTCATCCGCGTCTACCAAAAGATGCATGTGCATGCTTAAAACGCGTTTTCGCACAAATGCGTGCGCGGGTGCTAAAAAGAGCAGCATCGGCATGCTTCGCACGTCGTTTGGTAGAAATCCACGTGCGCGTTCTGCCAAAAGCACCATTTGCATGCACATCTTGTGGTTTTGCAGAAAACTTCATCCGCGTCTACCAAAAGATGCATGTGCATGCTTAAAACGCGTTTTCGCACAAATCCGTGCGCGGGTGCTAAAAAGAGCAGCATCGGCATGCTTAGCACGTCGTTTGGTAGAAATCCACGTGCGCGTTCTGCAAAAAGCACCATTTGCATGCACATCTTGTGGTTTTGCAGAAAACTTCATCCGCGTCTACCAAAAGATGCATGTGCATGCTTAAAACGCGTTTTCGCACAAATGCGTGCGCGGGTGCTAAAAAGAGCAGCATCGGCATGCTTAGCACGTCGTTTGGTAGAAATCCACGTGCGCGTTCTGCCAAAAGCACCATTTGCATGCACATCTTGTGGTTTTGCAGAAAACTTCATCCGCGTCTACCAAAAGGTGCATGTGCATGCTTAAAACGCGTTTTCGCACAAATGCGTGCGCCGGTGCTTAGAATAGCAGCATCGGCATGCTTAGCACGTCGTTTGGTAGAAATCCACGTGCGCGTTCTGCAAAAAGCACCATTTGCATGCACATCTTGTGGTTTTGCAGAAAACTTCATCCGCGTCTACCAAAAGATGCATGTGCAAGCTTAAAACGCGTTTTCGCACAAATCCGTGCGCGGGTGCTAAAAAGAGCAGCATCGGCATGCTTAGCACGTCGTTTGGTAGAAATCCACGTGCACGTTTTGCAACAAGCACCATTTGCATGCACATCTTGTGGTTTTGCAGAAAACTTCATCCGCGTCTACCAAAAGATGCATGTGCATGCTTAAAACGCGTTTTCGCACAAATGCGTGCGCGGGTGCTAAAAAGAGCAGCATCGGCATGCTTCGCACGTCGTTTGGTAGAAATCCACGTGCGCGTTCTGCCAAAAGCACCATTTGCATGCACATCTTGTGGTTTTGCAGAAAACTTCATCCGCGTCTACCAAAAGATGCATGTGCATGCTTAAAACGCGTTTTCGCACAAATCCGTGCGCGGGTGCTAAAAAGAGCAGCATCGGCATGCTTAGCACGTCGTTTGGTAGAAATCCACGTGCGCGTTCTGCAAAAAGCACCATTTGCATGCACATCTTGTGGTTTTGCAGAAAACTTCATCCGCGTCTACCAAAAGATGCATGTGCATGCTTAAAACGCGTTTTCGCACAAATGCGTGCGCGGGTGCTTAGAATAGCAGCATCGGCATGCTTAGCACGTCGTTTGGTAGAAATCCACGTGCGCGTTCTGCAAAAAGCACCATTTGCATGCACATCTTGTGGTTTTGCAGAAAACTTCATCCGCGTCTACCAAAAGATGCATGTGCATGCTTAAAACGCGTTTTCGCACAAATGCGTGCGCGGGTGCTAAAAAGAGCAGCATCGGCATGCTTAGCACGTCGTTTGGTAGAAATCCACGTGCGCGTTCTGCCAAAAGCACCATTTGCATGCACATCTTGTGGTTTTGCAGAAAACTTCATCCGCGTCTACCAAAAGATGCATGTGCATGCTTAAAACGCGTTTTCGCACAAATGCGTGCGCGGGTGCTAAAAAGAGCAGCATCGGCATGCTTAGCACGTCGTTTGGTAGAAATCCACGTGCGCGTTCTGCCAAAAGCACCATTTGCAAGCACATCTTGTGGTTTTGCAGAAAACTTCATCCGCGTCTACCAAAAGATGCATGTGCATGCTTAAAACGCGTTTTCGCACAAATCCCTGCGCGGGTGCTAAAAAGAGCAGCATCGGCAAGCTTAGCACGTCGTTTGGTAGAAATCCACGAGCGCGTTCTGCAAAAAGCACCATTTGCATGCACATCTTGTGGTTTTGCAGAAAACTTCATCCGCGTCTACCAAAAGATGCATGTGCATGCTTAAAACGCGTTTTCGCACAAATGCGTGCGCGGGTGCTAAGAAGAGCAGCATCGGCATGCTTAGCACGTCGTTTGGTAGAAATCCACGTGCGCGTTCTGCCAAAAGCACCATTTGCATGCACATCTTGTGGTTTTGCAGAAAACTTCATCCGCGTCTACCAAAAGATGCATGTGCATGCTTAAAACGCGTTTTCGCACAAATCCGTGCGCGGGTGCTAAAAAGAGCAGCATCGGCAAGCTTAGCACGTCGTTTGGTAGAAATCCACGTGCGCGTTCTGCAAAAAGCACCCTTTGCATGCACATCTTGTGGTTTTGCAGAAAACTTCATCCGCGTCTACCAAAAGATGCATGTGCATGCTTAAAACGCGTTTTCGCACAAATGCGTGCGCGGGTGCTAAAAAGAGCAGCATCGGCATGCTTAGCACGTCGTTTGGTAGAAATCCACGTGCGCGTTCTGCAAAAAGCACAATTTGCATGCACATCTTGTGGTTTTGCAGAAAACTTCATCCGCGTCTACCAAAAGATGCATGTGCATGCTTAAAACGCGTTTTCGCACAAATGCGTGCGCGGGTGCTAAAAAGAGCAGCATCGGCATGCTTAGCACGTCGTTTGGTAGAAATCCACGTGCGCGTTCTGCCAAAAGCACCATTTGCATGCACATCTTGTGGTTTTGCAGAAAACTTCATCCGCGTCTACCAAAAGATGCATGTGCATGCTTAAAACGCGTTTTCGCACAAATCCGTGCGCGGGTGCTAAAAAGAGCAGCATCGGCATGCTTAGCACGTCGTTTGGTAGAAATCCACGTGCGCGTTCTGCAAAAAGCACCATTTGCATGCACATCTTGTGGTTTTGCAGAAAACTTCATCCGCGTCTACCAAAAGATGCATGTGCATGCTTAAAATGCGTTTTCGCACAAATGCGTGCGCGGGTGCTAAAAAGAGCAGCATCGGCATGCTTAGCACGTCGTTTGGTAGAAATCCACGAGCGCGTTCTGCAAAAAGCACCATTTGCATGCACATCTTGTGGTTTTGCAGAAAACTTCATCCGCGTCTACCAAAAGATGCATGTGCATGCTTAAAACGCGTTTTCGCACAAATGCGTGCGCGGGTGCTAAAAAGAGCAGCATCGGCATGCTTAGCACGTCGTTTGGTAGAAATCCACGTGCGCGTTCTGCAAAAAGCACCATTTGCATGCACATCTTGTGGTTTTGCAGAAAACTTCATCCGCGTCTACCAAAAGATGCATGTGCATGCTTAAAACGCGTTTTCGCACAAATGCGTGCGCGGGTGCTAAAAAGAGCAGCATCGGCATGCTTAGCACGTCGTTTGGTAGAAATCCACGTGCGCGTTCTGCCAAAAGCACCATTTGCATGCACATCTTGTGGTTTTGCAGAAAACTTCATCCGCGTCTACCAAAAGATGCATGTGCATGCTTAAAACGCGTTTTCGCACAAATCCGTGCGCGGGTGCTAAAAAGAGGAGCATCGGCATGCTTAGCACGTCGTTTGGTAGAAATCCACGTGCGCGTTCTGCAAAAAGCACCATTTGCATGCACATCTTGTGGTTTTGCAGAAAACTTCATCCGCGTCTACCAAAAGATGCATGTGCATGCTTAAAACGCGTTTTCGCACAAATGCGTGCGCGGGTGCTAAAAAGAGCAGCATCGGCATGCTTAGCACGTCGTTTGGTAGAAATCCACGTGCGCGTTCTGCCAAAAGCAACATTTGCATGCACATCTTGTGGTTTTGCAGAAAACTTCATCCGCATCTACCAAAAGATGCATGTGCATGCTTAAAACGCGTTTTCGCACAAATCCGTGCGCGGGTGCTAAAAAGAGCAGCATCGGCAAGCTTAGCACGTCGTTTGGTAGAAATCCACGTCCGCGTTCTGCAAAAAGCACCATTTGCATGCACATCTTGTGGTTTTGCAGAAAACTTCATCCGCGTCTACCAAAAGATGCATGTGCATGCTTAAAACGCGTTTTCGCACAAATGCGTGCGCGGGTGCTAAAAAGAGCAGTATCGGCATGCTTAGCACGTCGTTTGGTAGAAATCCACGTGCGCGTTCTGCAAAAAGCACCATTTGCATGCACATCTTGTGGTTTTGCAGAAAACTTCATCCGCGTCTACCAAAAGATGCATGTGCATGCTTAAAACGCGTTTTCGCACAAATGCGTGCGCGGGTGCTAAAAATAGCAGCATCGGCATGCTTAGCACGTCGTTTGGTAGAAATCCACGTGCGCGTTCTGCCAAAAGCACCATTTGCATGCACATCTTGTGGTTTTGCAGAAAACTTCATCCGCGTCTACCAAAAGATGCATGTGCATGCTTAAAACGCGTTTTCGCACAAATCCGTGCGCGGGTGCTAAAAAGAGCAGCATCGGCATGCTTAGCACGTCGTTTGGTAGAAATCCACGTGCGCGTTCTGCAAAAAGCACCATTTGCATGCACATTTTGTGGTTTTGCAGAAAACTTCATCCGCGTCTACCAAAAGATGCATGTGCATGCTTAAAACGCGTTTTCGCACAAATGCGTGCGCGGGTGCTAAAAAGAGCAGCATCGGCATGCTTAGCACGTCGTTTGGTAGAAATCCACGAGGGCGTTCTGCAAAAAGCACCATTTGCATGCACATCTTGTGGTTTTGCAGAAAACTTCATCCGCGTCTACCAAAAGATGCATGTGCATGCTTAAAACGCGTTTTCGCACAAATCCGTGCGCGGGTGCTAAAAAGAGCAGCATCGGCATGCTTAGCACGTCGTTTGGTAGAAATCCACGTGCGCGTTCTGCCAAAAGCACCATTTGCATGCACATCTTGTGGTTTTGCAGAAAACTTCATCCGCGTCTACCAAAAGATGCATGTGCATGCTTAAAACGCGTTTTCGCACAAATCCGTGCGCGGGTGCTAAAAAGAGCAGCATCGGCATGCTTAGCACGTCGTTTGGTAGAAATCCACGTGCGCGTTCTGCAAAATGCGCCATTTGCATGCACGTCTTGTGGTTTTGCAGAAAACTTCATCCGCGTCTACCAAAAGATGCATGTGCATGCTTAAAACGCGTTTTCGCACAAATGCTTGCGCGGGTGCTAAAAAGAGCAGCATCGGCATGCTTAGCCCGTCGTTTGGTAGAAATCCACGTGCGCGTTCTGCCAAAAGCACCATTTGCATGCACATCTTGTGGTTTTGCAGAAAACTTCATCCGCGTCTACCAAAAGATGCATGTGCATGCTTAAAACGCGTTTTCGCACAAATCCGTGCGCGGGTGCTAAAAAGAGCAGCATCGGCAAGCGTAGCACGTCGTTTGGTAGAAATCCACGTGCGCGTTCTGCAAAAAGCACCATTTGCATGCACATCTTGTGGTTTTGCAGAAAACTTCATCCGCGTCTACCAAAAGATGCATGTGCATGCTTAAAACGCGTTTTCGCACAAATGCGTGCGCGGGTGCTAAAAAGAGCAGCATCGGCATGCTTAGCACGTCGTTTGGTAGAAATCCACGTGCGCGTTCTGCAAAAAGCACCATTTGCATGCACATCTTGTGGTTTTGCAGATAACTTCATCCGCGTCTACCAAAAGATGCATGTGCATGCCTAAAACGCGTTTTCGCACAAATACGTGCGCGGGTGCTAAAAAGAGCAGCATCGGCATGCTTAGCACGTCGTTTGGTAGAAATCCACGTGCGCGTTCTGCAAAAAGCACCATTTGCATGCACATCTTGTGGTTTTGCAGAAAACTTCATCCGCGTCTACCAAAAGATGCATGTGCATGCTTAAAACGCGTTTTCGCACAAATGCGTGCGCGGGTGCTAAAAAGAGCAGCATCGGCATGCTTAGCACGTCGTTTGGTAGAAATCCACGTGCGCGTTCTGCCAAAAGCACCATTTGCATGCACATCTTGTGGTTTTGCAGAAAACTTCATCCGCGTCTACCAAAAGATGCATGTGCATGCTTAAAACGCGTTTTCGCACAAATCCGTGCGCGGGTGCTAAAAAGAGCAGCATCGGCATGCTTAGCACGTCGTTTGGTAGAAATCCACGTGCGCGTTCTGCCAAAAGCACCATTTGCATGCACATCTTGTGGTTTTGCAGAAAACTTCATCCGCGTCTACCAAAAGATGCATGTGCAGGCTTAAAACGCGTTTTCGCACAAATCCGTGCGCGGGTGCTAAAAAGAGCAGCATGGGCATGCTTAGCACGTCGTTTGGTAGAAATCCACGTGCGCGTTCTGCAAAAAGCACCATTTGCATGCACATCTTGTGGTTTTGCAGAAAACTTCATCCGCGTCTACCAAAAGATGCATGTGCATGCTTAAAAAGCGTTTTCGCACAAATGCGTGCGCGGGTGCTAAAAAGAGCAGCATCGGCATGCTTAGCACGTCGTTTGGTAGAAATCCACGTGCGTGTTCTGCAAAAAGCACCATTTGCATGCACATCTTGTGGTTTTGCAGAAAACTTCATCCGCGTCTACCAAAAGATGCATGTGCATGCTTAAAACGCGTTTTCGCACAAATCCGTGCGCGGGTGCTAAAAAGAGCAGCATCGGCATGCTTAGCACGTCGTTTGGTAGAAATCCACGTGCGCGTTCTGCAAAAAGCACCATTTGCATGCACGTCTTGTGGTTTTGCAGAAAACTTCATCCGCGTCTACCAAAAGATGCATGTGCATGCTTAAAACGCGTTTTCGCACAAATGCGTGCGCGGATGCTAAAAAGAGCAGCATCGGCATGCTTAGCACGTCGTTTGGTAGAAATCCACGTGCGCGTTCTGCCAAAAGCACCATTTGCATGCACATCTTGTGGTTTTGCAGAAAACTTCATCCGCGTCTACCAAAAGATGCATGTGCATGCTTAAAACGCGTTTTCGCACAAATCCGTGCGCGGGTGCTAAAAAGAGCAGCATCGGCATGCTTAGCACGTCGTTTGGTAGAAATCCACGTGCGCGTTCTGCAAAAAGCACCATTTGCATGCACATTTTGTGGTTTTGCAGAAAACTTCATCCGCGTCTACCAAAAGATGCATGTGCATGCTTAAAACGCGTTTTCGCACAAATGCGTGCGCGGGTGCTAAAAAGAGCAGCATCGGCATGCTTAGCACGTCGTTTGGTAGAAATCCACGAGGGCGTTCTGCAAAAAGCACCATTTGCATGCACATCTTGTGGTTTTGCAGAAAACTTCATCCGCGTCTACCAAAAGATGCATGTGCATGCTTAAAACGCGTTTTCGCACAAATCCGTGCGCGGGTGCTAAAAAGAGCAGCATCGGCATGCTTAGCACGTCGTTTGGTAGAAATCCACGTGCGCGTTCTGCCAAAAGCACCATTTGCATGCACATCTTGTGGTTTTGCAGAAAACTTCATCCGCGTCTACCAAAAGATGCATGTGCATGCTTAAAACGCGTTTTCGCACAAATCCGTGCGCGGGTGCTAAAAAGAGCAGCATCGGCATGCTTAGCACGTCGTTTGGTAGAAATCCACGTGCGCGTTCTGCAAAATGCGCCATTTGCATGCACGTCTTGTGGTTTTGCAGAAAACTTCATCCGCGTCTACCAAAAGATGCATGTGCATGCTTAAAACGCGTTTTCGCACAAATGCTTGCGCGGGTGCTAAAAAGAGCAGCATCGGCATGCTTAGCCCGTCGTTTGGTAGAAATCCACGTGCGCGTTCTGCCAAAAGCACCATTTGCATGCACATCTTGTGGTTTTGCAGAAAACTTCATCCGCGTCTACCAAAAGATGCATGTGCATGCTTAAAACGCGTTTTCGCACAAATCCGTGCGCGGGTGCTAAAAAGAGCAGCATCGGCAAGCGTAGCACGTCGTTTGGTAGAAATCCACGTGCGCGTTCTGCAAAAAGCACCATTTGCATGCACATCTTGTGGTTTTGCAGAAAACTTCATCCGCGTCTACCAAAAGATGCATGTGCATGCTTAAAACGCGTTTTCGCACAAATGCGTGCGCGGGTGCTAAAAAGAGCAGCATCGGCATGCTTAGCACGTCGTTTGGTAGAAATCCACGTGCGCGTTCTGCAAAAAGCACCATTTGCATGCACATCTTGTGGTTTTGCAGATAACTTCATCCGCACCAAAAGATGCATGTGCATGCCTAAAACGCGTTTTCGCACAAATCGTGCGCGGGTGCTAAAAAGAGCAGCATCGGCATGCTTAGCACGTCGTTTGGTAGAAATCCACGTGCGCGTTCTGCAAAAAGCACCATTTGCATGCACATCTTGTGGTTTTGCAGAAAACTTCATCCGCGTCTACCAAAAGATTGCATGCTTAAAACGCGTTTTCGCACAAATGCGTGCGCGGGTGCTAAAAAGAGCAGCATCGGCATGCTTAGCACGTCGTTTGGTAGAAATCCACGTGCGCGTTCTGCAAAAGCACCATTTGCATGCACATCTTGTGGTTTTGCAGAAAACTTCATCCGCGTCTACCAAAAGATGCATGTGCATGCTTAAAACGCGTTTTCGCACAAATCCGTGCGCGGGTGCTAAAAAGAGCAGCATCGGCATGCTTAGCACGTCGTTTGGTAGAAATCCACGTGCGCGTTCTGCCAAAAGCACCATTTGCATGCACATCTTGTGGTTTTGCAGAAAACTTCATCCGCGTCTACCAAAAGATGCATGTGCAGGCTTAAAACGCGTTTTCGCACAAATCCGTGCGCGGGTGCTAAAAAGAGCAGCATGGGCATGCTTAGCACGTCGTTTGGTAGAAATCCACGTGCGCGTTCTGCAAAAAGCACCATTTGCATGCACATCTTGTGGTTTTGCAGAAAACTTCATCCGCGTCTACCAAAAGATGCATGTGCATGCTTAAAAAGCGTTTTCGCACAAATGCGTGCGCGGGTGCTAAAAAGAGCAGCATCGGCATGCTTAGCACGTCGTTTGGTAGAAATCCACGTGCGTGTTCTGCAAAAAGCACCATTTGCATGCACATCTTGTGGTTTTGCAGAAAACTTCATCCGCGTCTACCAAAAGATGCATGTGCATGCTTAAAACGCGTTTTCGCACAAATCCGTGCGCGGGTGCTAAAAAGAGCAGCATCGGCATGCTTAGCACGTCGTTTGGTAGAAATCCACGTGCGCGTTCTGCAAAAAGCACCATTTGCATGCACGTCTTGTGGTTTTGCAGAAAACTTCATCCGCGTCTACCAAAAGATGCATGTGCATGCTTAAAACGCGTTTTCGCACAAATGCGTGCGCGGATGCTAAAAAGAGCAGCATCGGCATGCTTAGCACGTCGTTTGGTAGAAATCCACGTGCGCGTTCTGCCAAAAGCACCATTTGCATGCACATCTTGTGGTTTTGCAGAAAACTTCATCCGCGTCTACCAAAAGATGCATGTGCATGCTTAAAACGCGTTTTCGCACAAATCCGTGCGCGGGTGCTAAAAAGAGCAGCATCGGCAAGCGTAGCACGTCGTTTGGTAGAAATCCACGTGCGCGTTCTGCAAAAAGCACCATTTGCATGCACATCTTGTGGTTTTGCAGAAAACTTCATCCGCGTCTACCAAAAGATGCATGTGCATGCTTAAAACGCGTTTTCGCACAAATGCGTGCGCGGGTGCTAAAAAGAGCAGCATCGGCATGCTTAGCACGTCGTTTGGTAGAAATCCACGTGCGCGTTCTGCAAAAAGCACCATTTGTATGCACATCTTGTGGTTTTGCAGATAACTTCATCCGCGTCTACCAAAAGATGCATGTGCATGCCTAAAACGCGTTTTCGCACAAATACATGCGCGGGTGCTAAAAAGAGCAGCATCGGCATGCTTAGCACGTCGTTTGGTAGAAATCCACGTGCGCGTTCTGCCAAAAGCACCATTTGCATGCACATCTTGTGGTTTTGCAGAAAACTTCATCCGCGTCTACCAAAAGATGCATGTGCATGCTTAAAACGCGTTTTCGCACAAATCCGTGCGCGGGTGCTAAAAAGAGCAGCATCGGCATGCTTAGCACGTCGTTTGGTAGAAATCCACGTGCGCGTTCTGCAAAAAGCACCATTTGAATGCACATCTTGTGGTTTTGCAGAAAACTTCATCCGCGTCTACCAAAAGATGCATGTGCATGCTTAAAACGCGTTTTCGCACAAATGCGTGCGCGGGTGCTAAAAAGAGCAGCATCGGCATGCTTAGCACGTCGTTTGGTAGAAATCCACGTGCGCGTTCTGCCAAAAGCACCATTTGCATGCACATCTTGTGGTTTTGCAGAAAACTTCATCCGCGTCTACCAAAAGATGCATGTGCAGGCTTAAAACGCGTTTTCGCACAAATCCGTGCGCGGGTGCTAAAAAGAGCAGCATGGGCATGCTTAGCACGTCGTTTGGTAGAAATCCACGTGCGCGTTCTGCAAAAAGCACCATTTGCATGCACATCTTGTGGTTTTGCAGAAAACTTCATCCGCGTCTACCAAAAGATGCATGTGCATGCTTAAAAAGCGTTTTCGCACAAATGCGTGCGCGGGGTGCTAAAAAGAGCAGCATCGGCATGCTTAGCACGTCGTTTGGTAGAAATCCACGTGCGCGTTCTGCAAAAAGCACCATTTGCATGCACATCTTGTGGTTTTGCAGAAAACTTCATCCGCGTCTACCAAAAGATGCATGTGCATGCTTAAAACGCGTTTTCGCACAAATGCGTGCGCGGGTGCTAAAAAGAGCAGCATCGGCATGCTTAGCACGTCGTTTGGTAGAAATCCACGTGCGCGTTCTGCAAAAAGCACCATTTGCATGCACATCTTGTGGTTTTGCAGAAAACTTCATCCGCGTCTACCAAAAGATGCATGTGCAGGCTTAAAACGCGTTTTCGCACAAATCCGTGCGCGGGTGCTAAAAAGAGCAGCATCGGCATGCTTAGCACGTCGTTTGGTAGAAATCCACGTGCGCGTTCTGCAAAAAGCACCATTTGCATGCACATCTTGTGGTTTTGCAGAAAACTTCATCCGCGTCTACCAAAAGATGCATGTGCATGCTTAAAAAGCGTTTTCGCACAAATGCGTGCGCGGGTGCTAAAAAGAGCAGCATCGGCATGCTTAGCACGTCGTTTGGTAGAAATCCACGTGCGCGTTCTGCAAAAAGCACCATTTGCATGCACATCTTGTGGTTTTGCAGAAAACTTCATCCGCGTCTACCAAAAGATGCATGTGCATGCTTAAAACGCGTTTTCGCACAAATGCGTGCGCGGGTGCTAAAAAGAGCAGCATCGGCATGCTTAGCACGTCGTTTGGTAGAAATCCACGTGCGCGTTCTGCAAAAAGCACCATTTGCATGCACATCTTGTGGTTTTGCAGAAAACTTCATCCGCGTCTACCAAAAGATGCATGTGCATGCTTAAAACGCGTTTTCGCACAAATGCGTGCGCGGGTGCTAAAAAGAGCAGCATCGGCATGCTTAGCACGTCGTTTGGTAGAAATCCACGTGCGCGTTCTGCCAAAAGCACCATTTGCATGCACATCTTGTGGTTTTGCAGAAAACTTCATCCGCGTCTACCAAAAGATGCATGTGCATGCTTAAAACGCGTTTTCGCACAAATCCGTGCGCGGGTGCTAAAAAGAGCAGCATCGGCATGCTTAGCACGTCGTTTGGTAGAAATCCACGTGCGCGTTCTGCAAAAAGCACCATTTGCATGCACATCTTGTGGTTTTGCAGAAAACTTCATCCGCGTCTACCAAAAGATGCATGTGCATGCTTAAAACGCGTTTTCGCACAAATGCGTGCGCGGGTGCTAAAAAGAGCAGCATCGGCATGCTTAGCACGTCGTTTGGTAGAAATCCACGTGCGCGTTCTGCAAAAAGCACCATTTGCATGCACATCTTGTGGTTTTGCAGAAAACTTCATCCGCGTCTACCAAAAGATGCATGTGCATGCTTAAAACGCGTTTTCGCACAAATGCGTGCGCGGGTGCTAAAAAGAGCAGCATCGGCATGCTTAGCACGTCGTTTGGTAGAAATCCACGTGCGCGTTCTGCCAAAAGCACCATTTGCATGCACATCTTGTGGTTTTCCAGAAAACTTCATCCGCGTCTACCAAAAGATGCATGTGCATGCTTAAAACGCGTTTTCGCACAAATCCGTGCGCGGGTGCTAAAAAGAGCAGCATCGGCATGCTTAGCACGTCGTTTGGTAGAAATCCACGTGCGCGTTCTGCAAAAAGCACCATTTGCATGCACATCTTGTGGTTTTGCAGAAAACTTCATCCGCGTCTACCAAAAGATGCATGTGCATGCTTAAAACGCGTTTTCGCACAAATGCGTGCGCGGGTGCTAAAAAGAGCAGCATCGGCATGCTTAGCACGTCGTTTGGTAGAAATCCACGAGCGCGTTCTGCAAAAAGCACAATTTGCATGCACATCTTGTGGTTTTGCAGAAAACTTCATCCGCGTCTACCAAAAGATGCATGTGCAAGCTTAAAACGCGTTTTCGCACAAATCCGTGCGCGGGTGCTAAAAAGAGCAGCATCGGCATGCTTAGCACGTCGTTTGGTAGAAATCCACGTGCGCGTTCTGCAACAAGCACCATTTGCATGCACATCTTGTGGTTTTGCAGAAAACTTCATCCGCGTCTACCAAAAGATGCATGTGCATGCTTAAAACGCGTTTTCGCACAAATGCGTGCGCGGGTGCTAAAAAGAGCAGCATCGGCATGCTTAGCACGTCGTTTGGTAGAAATCCACGTGCGCGTTCTGCCAAAAGCACCATTTGCATGCACATCTTGTGGTTTTGCAGAAAACTTCATCCGCGTCTACCAAAAGATGCATGTGCATGCTTAAAACGCGTTTTCGCACAAATCCGTGCGCGGGTGCTAAAAAGAGCAGCATCGGCATGCTTAGCACGTCGTTTGGTAGAAATCCACGTGCGCGTTCTGCAAAAAGCACCATTTGCATGCACATCTTGTGGTTTTGCAGAAAACTTCATCCGCGTCTACCAAAAGATGCATGTGCATGCTTAAAACGCGTTTTCGCACAAATGCGTGCGCGGGTGATTAGAATAGCAGCATCGGCATGCTTAGCACGTCGTTTGGTAGAAATCCACGTGCGCGTTCTGCAAAAAGCACCATTTGCATGCACATCTTGTGGTTTTGCAGAAAACTTCATCCGCGTCTACCAAAAGATGCATGTGCATGCTTAAAACGCGTTTTCGCACAAATGCGTGCGCGGGTGCTAAAAAGAGCAGCATCGGCATGCTTAGCACGTCGTTTGGTAGAAATCCACGTGCGCGTTCTGCCAAAAGCACCATTTGCATGCACATCTTGTGGTTTTGCAGAAAACTTCATCCGCGTCTACCAAAAGATGCATCTGCATGCTTAAAACGCGTTTTCGCACAAATGCGTGCGTTTTCGCACAAATGCGTGCGCGGGTGCTAAAAAGAGCAGCATCGGCATGCTTAGCACGTCGTTGGTAGAAATCCACGTGCGCGTTCTGCCAAAAGCACCATTTGCATGCACATCTTGTGGTTTTGCAGAAAACTTCATCCGCGTCTACCAAAAGATGCATGTGCATGCTTAAAGCGCGTTTTCGCACAAATCCGTGCGCGGGTGCTAAAAAGAGCAGCATCGGCATGCTTAGCACGTCGTTTGGTAGAAATCCACGTGCGCGTTCTGCAAAAAGCACCATTTGCATGCACATCTTGTGGTTTGCAAAAAACTTCATCCGCGTCTACCAAAAGTTGCATGTGCATGCTTAAAACGCGTTTTCGCTCAAATGCGTGCGCGGGTGCTAAAAAGAGCAGCATCGGCATGCTTAGCACGTCGTTTGGTAGAAATCACGTGCGCGTTCTGCCAAAAGCACCATTTGCATGCACATCTTGTGGTTTTGCAGAAAACTTCATCCGCGTCTACCAAAGATGCATGTGTATGCTTAAAACGCGTTTTCGCACAAATCCGTGCGCGGGTGCTAAAAAGAGCAGCATCGGCAAGCTTAGCACGTCGTTCGGTAGAAATCCACGAGCGCGTTCTGCAAAAAGCACCATTTGCATGCACATCTTGTGGTTTTGCAGAAAACTTCATCCGCGTCTACCAAAAGATGCATGTGCATGCTTAAAACGCGTTTTCGCACAAATGCGTGCGCGGGTGCTAAGAAGAGCAGCATCGGCATGCTTAGCACGTCGTTTGGTAGAAATCCACGTGCGCGTTCTGCCAAAGCACCATTTGCATGCACATCTTGTGGTTTTGCAGAAAACTTCATCCGCGTCTACCAAAAGATGCATGTGCATGCTTAAAACGCGTTTTCGCACAAATGCGTGCGCGGGTGCTAAAAAGAGCAGCATCGGCATGCTTAGCACGTCGTTTGGTAGAAATCCACGTGCGCGTTCTGCAAAAAGCACCATTTGCATGCACATCTTGTTGTTTTGCAGAAAACTTCATCCGCGTCTACCAAAAGATGCATGTGCATGCTTAAAACGCGTTTTCGCACAAATGCGTGCGCGGGTGCTAAAAAGAGCAGCATCGGCATGCTTAGCACGTCGTTTGGTAGAAATCCATGTGCGCGTTCTGCCAAAAGCACCATTTGCATGCACATCTTGTGGTGTTGCAGAAAACTTCATCCGCGTCTACCAAAAGGATGCATGTGCATGCTTAAAACGCGTTTTCGCACAAATCCGTGCGCGGGTGCTAAAAAGAGCAGCATCGGCATGCTTAGCACGTCGTTTGGTAGAAATCCACGTGCGCGTTCTGCAAAAAAGCACCATTTGCATGCACATCTTGTGGTTTTGCAGAAAACTTCATCCGCGTCTACCAAAAGATGCATGTGCATGCTTAAAACGCGTTTTCGCACAAATGCGTGCGCGGGTGCTAAAAAGAGCAGCATCGGCATGTTTAGCACGTCGTTTGGTAGAAATCCACGTGCGCGTTCTGCAAAAAGCACAATTTGCATGCACATCTTGTGGTTTTGCAAGAAAACTTCATCCGCGTCTACCAAAAGATGCATGTGCATGCTTAAAACGCGTTTTCGCACAAATGCGTGCGCGGGTGCTAAAAAGAGCAGCATCGGCATGCTTAGCACGTCGTTTGGTAGAAATCCACGTGCGCGTTCTGCCAAAAGCACCATTTGCATGCACATCTTGTGGTTTTGCAGAAAACTTCATCCGCATCTACCAAAAGATGCATGTGCATGCTTAAAACCGCGTTTTCGCACAAATCCGTGCGCGGGTGCTAAAAAGAGCAGCATCGGCAAGCTTAGCACGTCGTTTGGTAGAAATCCACGTCCGCGTTCTGCAAAAAGCACCATTTGCATGCACATCTTGTGGTTTTGCAGAAAACTTCATCCGCGTCTACCAAAAGATGCATGTGCATGCTTAAACGCGTTTTCGCACAAATGCGTGCGCGGGTGCTAAAAAGAGCAGCATCGGCATGCTTAGCACGTCGTTTGGTAGAAATCCACGTGCGCGTTCTGCAAAAAGCACCATTTGCATGCACATCTTGTGGTTTTGCAGAAAACTTCATCCGCGTCTACCAAAAGATGCATGTGCATGCTTAAAACGCGTTTTCGCACAAATGCGTGCGCGGGTGCTAAAAAGAGCAGCATCGGCATGCTTAGCACGTCGTTTGGTTAGAAATCCACGTGCGCGTTCTGCCAAAAGCACCATTTGCATGCACATCTTGTGGTTTGCAGAAAACTTCATCCGCGTCTACCAAAAGATGCATGTGCATGCTTAAAGCGCGTTTTCGCACAAATCCGTGCGCGGGTGCTAAAAAGAGCAGCATCGGCATGCTTAGCACGTCGTTTGGTAGAAATCCACGTGCGCGTTCTGCAAAAAGCACCATTTGCATGCACATCTTGTGGTTTTGCAAAAAACTTCATCCGCGTCTACCAAAAGATGCATGTGCATGCTTAAAACGCGTTTTCGCTCAAATGCGTGCGCGGGTGCTAAAAGAGCAGCATCGGCATGCTTAGCACGTCGTTTGGTAGAAATCCACGTGCGCGTTCTGCCAAAAGCACCATTTGCATGCACATCTTGTGGTTTTGCAGAAAACTTCATCCGCGTTCTACCAAAAGATGCATGTGTATGCTTAAAACGCGTTTTCGCACAAATCCGTGCGCGGGGTGCTAAAAAGAGCAGCATCGGCAAGCTTAGCACGTCGTTCGGTAGAAATCCACGAGCGCGTTCTGCAAAAAGCACCATTTGCATGCACATCTTGTGGTTTTGCAGAAAACTTCATCCGCGTCTACCAAAAGATGCATGTGCATGCTTAAAACGCGTTTTCGCACAAATGCGTGCGCGGGTGCTAAGAAGAGCAGCATCGGCATGCTTAGCACGTCGTTTGGTAGAAATCCACGTGCGCGTTCTGCCAAAAGCACCATTTGCATGCACATCTTGTGGTTTTGCAGAAAACTTCATCCGCGTCTACCAAAAGATGCATGTGCATGCTTAAAACGCGTTTTCGCACAAATGCGTGCGCGGGTGCTAAAAAGAGCAGCATCGGCATGCTTAGCACGTCGTTTGGTAGAAATCCACGTGCGCGTTCTGCCAAAAGCACCATTTGCATGCACATCTTGTGGTTTTGCAGAAAACTTCATCCGCGTCTACCAAAGATGCATGTGTATGCTTAAAACGCGTTTTCGCACAAATCCGTGCGCGGGTGCTAAAAAGAGCAGCATCGGCATGCTTAGCACGTCGTTTGGTAGAAATCCACGTGCGCGTCTGCAAAAAGCACCATTTGCATGCACATCTTGTGGTTTTGCAAAAAACTTCATCCGCGTCTACCAAAAGATGCATGTGCATGCTTAAAACGCGTTTTTCGCTCAAATGCGTGCGCGGGTGCTAAAAAGAGCAGCATCGGCATGCTTAGCACGTCGTTTGGTAGAAATCCACGTGCGCGTTCTGCCAAAAGCACCATTTGCATGCACATCTTGTGGTTTTGCAGAAAACTTCATCCGCGTCTACCAAAAGATGCATGTGTATGCTTAAAACGCGTTTTCGCACAAATCCGTGCGCGGGTGCTAAAAAGAGCAGCATCGGCAAGCTTAGCACGTCGTTCGGTAGAAATCCACGAGCGCGTTCTGCAAAAAAGCACCATTTGCATGCACATCTTGTGGTTTTGCAGAAAACTTCATCCGCGTCTACCAAAAGATGCATGTGCATGCTTAAAAACGCGTTTTCGCACAAATGCGTGCGCGGGTGCTAAGAAGAGCATGCATCGGCATGCTTAGCACGTCGTTTGGTAGAAATCCACGTGCGCGTTCTGCCAAAAGCACCATTTGCATGCACATCTTGTGGTTTTGCAGAAAACTTCATCCGCGTCTACCAAAAGATGCATGTGCATGCTTAAAACGCATTTTCGCACAAATGCGTGCGCGGGTGCTAAAAAGAGCAGCATCGGCATGCTTAGCACGTCGTTTGTAGAAATCCACGTGCGCGTTCTGCCAAAAGCACCATTTGCATGCACATCTTGTGGGTTTGCAGAAAACTTCATCCGCGGTCTACCAAAAGATGCATCTGCATGCTTAAAACGCGTTTTCGCACAAATGCGTGCGCGGGTGCTAAAAATAGCAGCATCGGCATGCTTAGCACGTCGTTTGGTAGAAATCCACGTGCGCGTTCTGCAAAAAGCACCATTTGCATGCACATCTTGTGGTTTTGCAGAAAACTTCATCCGCGTGTACCAAAAGATGCATGTGCATGCTTAAAACGCGTTTTCGCACAAATGCTGTGCGCGGGGTGCTAAAAAGAGCAGCATCGGCATGCTTAGCACGTCGTTTGGTAGAAATCCACGTGCGCGTTCTGCCAAAAAGCACCATTTGCATGCACATCTTGTGGTTTTGCAGAAAACTTCATCCGCGTCTACCAAAGATGCATGTGCATGCTTAAAGCGCGTTTTTCGCACAAATCCGTGCGCGGGTGCTAAAAAGAGCAGCATCGGCATGCTTAGCACCGTCGTTTGGTAGAAATCCACGTGCGCGTTCTGCAAAAAAGCACCATTTGCATGCACATCTTGTGGTTTTGCAAAAAACTTCATCCGCGTCTACCAAAAGATGCATGTGCATGCTTAAAACGCGTTTTCGCTCAAATGCGTGCGCGGGTGCTAAAAAGAGCAGCATCGGCATGCTTAGCACGTCGTTTGGTAGAAATCCACGTGCGCGTTCTGCCAAAAGCACCATTTGCATGCACATCTTGTGGTTTTGCAGAAAACTTCATCCGCGTCTACCAAAAGATGCATGTGTATGCTTAAAACGCGTTTTCGCACAAATCCGTGCGCGGGTGCTAAAAAGAGCAGCATCGGCAAGCTTAGCACGTCGTTCGGTAGAAATCCACGAGCGCGTTCTGCAAAAAGCACCATTTGCATGCACATCTTGTGGTTTTGCAGAAAACTTCATCCGCGTCTACCAAAAGATGCATGTGCATGCTTAAAACGCGTTTTCGCACAAATGCGTGCGCGGGGTGCTAAGAAGAGCAGCATCGGCATGCTTAGCACGTCGTTTGGTAGAAATCCACGTGCGCGTTCTGCCAAAGCACCATTTGCATGCACATCTTGTGGTTTTGCAGAAAACTTCATCCGCGTCTACCAAAAGATGCATGTGCATGCTTAAAACGCGTTTTCGCACAAAATGCGTGCGCGGGTGCTAAAAAGAGCAGCATCGGCATGCTTAGCACGGTCGTTTGGTAGAAATCCACGTGCGCGTTCTGCAAAAAGCACCATTTGCATGCACATCTTGTTGTTTTTGCAGAAAACTTCATCCGCGTCTACCAAAGATGCATGTGCATGCTTAAAACGCGTTTTCGCACAAATGCGTGCGCGGGTGCTAAAAAGAGCAGCATCGGCATGCTTAGCACGTCGTTTGGTAGAAATCCATGTGCGCGTTCTGCCAAAAGCACCATTTGCATGCACATCTTGTGGTGTTGCAGAAACTTCATCCGCGTCTACCAAAAGATGCATGTGCATGCTTAAAACGCGTTTTCGCACAAATCCGTGCGCGGGTGCTAAAAAGAGCAGCATCGGCATGCTTAGCACGTCGTTTGGTAGAAATCCACGTGCGCGTTCTGCAAAAAGCACCATTTGCATGCACATCTTGTGGTTTTGCAGAAAACTTCATCCGCGTCTACCAAAAGATGCATGTGCATGCTTAAAACGCGTTTTCGCACAAATGCGTGCGCGGGTGCTAAAAAGAGCAGCATCGCATGTTTAGCACGTCGTTTGGTAGAAATCCACGTGCGCGTTCTGCAAAAAGCACAATTTGCATGCACATCTTGTGGTTTTGCAGAAAACTTCATCCGCGTCTACCAAAAGATGCATGTGCATGCTTAAACGCGTTTTCGCACAAATGCGTGCGCGGGTGCTAAAAAGAGCAGCATCGGCATGCTTAGCACGTCGTTTGGTAGAAATCCACGTGCGCGTTCTGCCAAAAGCACCATTTGCATGCACATCTTGTGGTTTTGCAGAAAACTTCATCCGCATCCTACCAAAAGATGCATGTGCATGCTTAAAACGCGTTTTCGCACAAATCCGTGCGCGGGTGCTAAAAAGAGCAGCATCGGCAAGCTTAGCACGTCGTTTGGTAGAAATCCACGTCCGCGTTCTGCAAAAAGCACCATTTGCATGCACATCTTGTGGTTTTGCAGAAAACTTCATCCGCGTCTACCAAAAGATGCATGTGCATGCTTAAAACGCGTTTTCGCACAAATGCGTGCGCGGGGTGCTAAAAAGAGCAGGTATCGGCATGCTTAGCACGTCGTTTGGTAGAAATCCACGTGCGCCGTTCGCAAAAAGCACCATTTGCATGCACATCTTGTGGTTTGCAGAAAACTTCATCCGCGTCTACCAAAAGATGCATGTGCATGCTTAAAACGCGTTTCGCACAAATGCGTGCGCGGGTGCTAAAAATAGCAGCATCGGCATGCTTAGCAACGTCGTTTGGTAGAAATCCACGTGCGCGTTCTGCCAAAAGCACCATTTGCATGCACATCTTGTGGTTTTGCAGAAAACTTCATCCGCGTCTACCAAAAGATGCATGTGCATGCTTAAAACGCGTTTTCGCACAAATCCGTGCGCGGGTGCTAAAAAGAGCAGCATCGGCATGCTTAGCACGTCGTTTGGTAGAAATCCACGTGCGCGTTCTGCAAAAAGCACCATTTGCATGCACAATTTTGTGGTTTTGCAGAAAACTTCATCCGCGTCTACCAAAGATGCATGTGCATGCTTAAAACGCGTTTTCGCACAAATGCGTGCGCGGGTGCTAAAATAGAGCAGCATCGGCATGCTTAGCACGTCGTTTGGTAGAAATCCACGAGCGCGTTCTGCAAAAAGCACCATTTGCATGCCACATCTTGTGGTTTTGCAGAAAACTTCATCCGCGTCTACCAAAGATGCATGTGCATGCTTAAAACGCGTTTTCCGCACAAATCCGTGCGCGGGTGCTAAAAAGAGCAGCATCGGCATGCTTAGCACGTCGTTTGGTAGAAATCCACGTGCGCGTTCTGCCAAAAGCACCATTTGCATCACATCTTGTGGTTTTGCAGAAAACTTCATCCGCGTCTACCAAAAGATGCATGTGCATGCTTAAAACGCGTTTTCGCACAAATCCGTGCGCCGGGTGCTAAAAAGAGCAGCATCGGCATGCTTAGCACGTCGTTTGGTAGAAATCCACGTGCGCGTTCTGCAAAAAGCACCATTTGCATGCACGTCTTGTGGTTTTGCAGAAAACTTCATCGCGTCTACCAAAAGATGCATGTGCATGCTTAAAACGCGTTTTCGCACAAATGCGTGCGCGGGTGCTAAAAGAGCAGCATCGGCATGCTTAGCACGTCGTTTGGTAGAAAATCCACGTGCGCGTTCTGCAAAAAGCACCATTTGCATGCACATCTTGTGGTTTTGCAGAAAACTTCATCCGCGTCTACCAAAAGATGCATGTGCATGCTTAAAACGCGTTTTCGCACAAATGCGTGCGCGGGTGCTAAAAATAGCAGCATCGGCATGCTTAGCACGTCGTTGGTAGAAATCCACGTGCGCGTTCTGCCAAAAGCACCATTTGCATGCACATCTTGTGGTTTTGCAGAAAACTTCATCCGCGTCTACCAAAAGATGCATGTGCATGCTTAAAACGCGTTTTCGCACAAATCCGTGCGCGGGTGCTAAAAAGAGCAGCCATCGGCATGCTTAGCACGTCGTTTGGTAGGAATCCACGTGCGCGTTCTGCAAAAAGCACCATTTTGCATGCACATTTTGTGGTTTTGCAGAAAACTTCATCCGCGTCTTACCAAAAGATGCATGTGCATGCTTAAAACGCGTTTTCCGCACAAATGCGTGCGCGGGTGCTAAAAAGAGCAGCATCGGCATGCTTAGCACGTCGTTTGGTAGAAATCCACGTGCGCGTTCTGCCAAAAGCACCATTTGCATGCACATCTTGTGGTTTTGCAGAAAACTTCATCCGCGTCTACCAAAAGATGCATGTGCATGCTTAAAACGCGTTTTCGCACAAATCCGTGCGCGGGTGCTAAAAAGAGCAGCATCGGCATGCTTAGCACGTCGTTTGGTAGAAATCCACGTGCGCGTTCTGCAAAAAGCACCATTTGCATGCACATCTTGTGGTTTTGCAGAAAACTTCATCCGCGTCTACCAAAAGATGCATGTGCAAGCTTAAAACGCGTTTTCGCACAAATCCGTGCGCGGGTGCTAAAAAGAGCAGCATCGGCATGCTTAGTACGTCGTTTGGTAGAAATCCACGTGCGCGTTCTGCAACAAGCACCATTTGCATGCACATCTTGTGGTTTTGCAGAAAACTTCATCCGCGTCTACCAAAAGATGCATGTGCATGCTTAAAACGCGTTTTCGCACAAATGCGTGCGCGGGTGCTAAAAAGAGCAGCATCGGCATGCTTAGCACGTCGTTTGGTAGAAATCCACGTGCGCGTTCTGCAAAAAGCACCATTTGCATGCACATCTTGTGGTTTTGCAGAAAACTTCATCCGCGTCTACCAAAAGATGCATGTGCAGGCTTAAAACGCGTTTTCGCACAAATCCGTGCGCGGGGTGCTAAAAAGAGCAGCATCGGCATGCTTAGCACGTCGTTTGGTAGAAATCCACGTGCGCGTTCTGCAAAAAGCACCATTTGCATGCACATCTTGTGGTTTTGCAGAAAACTTCATCCGCGTCTACCAAAAGATGCATGTGCATGCTTAAAAAGCGTTTTCGCACAAATGCGTGTGCGGGTGCTAAAAAGAGCAGCATCGGCATGTTTAGCACGTCGTTTGGTAGAAATCCACGTGCGCGTTCTGCAAAAAGCACCATTTGCATGCACATCTTGTGGTTTTGCAGAAAACTTCATCCGCGTCTACCAAAAGATGCATGTGCATGCTTAAAACGCGTTTTCGCACAAATGCGTGCGCGGGTGCTAAAAAGAGCAGCATCGGCATGCTTAGCACGTCGTTTGGTAGAAATCCACGTGCGCGTTCTGCAAAAAGCACCATTTGCATGCACATCTTGTGGTTTTGCAGAAAACTTCATCCGCGTCTACCAAAAGATGCATGTGCATGCTTAAAACGCGTTTTCGCACAAATGCGTGCGCTGAGTGCTAAAAAGAGCAGCATCGGCATGCTTAGCACGTCGTTTGGTAGAAATCCACGTGCGCGTTCTGCCAAAAGCACCATTTGCATGCACATCTTGTGGTTTTGCAGAAAACTTCATCCGCGTCTACCAAAAGATGCATGTGCATGCTTAAAACGCGTTTTCGCACAAATCCGTGCGCGGGTGCTAAAAAGAGCAGCATCGGCATGCTTAGCACGTCGTTTGGTAGAAATCCACGTGCGCGTTCTGCAAAAAGCACCATTTGCATGCACATCTTGTGGTTTTGCAGAAAACTTCATCCGCGTCTACCAAAAGATGCATGTGCATGCTTAAAACGCGTTTTCGCACAAATGCGTGCGCGGGTGCTAAAAAGAGCAGCATCGGCATGCTTAGCACGTCGTTTGGTAGAAATCCACGTGCGCGTTCTGCAAAAAGCACCATTTGCATGCACATCTTGTGGTTTTGCAGAAAACTTCATCCGCGTCTACCAAAAGATGCATGTGCATGCTTAAAACGCGTTTTCGCACAAATGCGTGCGCGGGTGCTAAAAAGAGCAGCATCGGCATGCTTAGCACGTCGTTTGGTAGAAATCCACGTGCGCGTTCTGCCAAAAGCACCATTTGCATGCACATCTTGTGGTTTTGCAGAAAACTTCATCCGCGTCTACCAAAAGATGCATGTGCATGCTTAAAACGCGTTTTCGCACAAATGCGTGCGCGGGTGCTAAAAAGAGCAGCATCGGCATGCTTAGCACGTCGTTTGGTAGAAATCCACGTGCGCGTTCTGCAATAAGCACCATTTGCATGCACATCTTGTTGTTTTGCAGAAAACTTCATCCGCGTCTACCAAAAGATGCATGTGCATGCTTAAAACGCGTTTTCGCACAAATGCGTGCGCGGGTGCTAAAAAGAGCAGCATCGGCATGCTTAGCACGTCGTTTGGTAGAAATCCACGTGCGCGTTCTGCCAAAAGCACCATTTGCATGCACATCTTGTGGTGTTGCAGAAAACTTCATCCGCGTCTACCAAAAGATGCATGTGCATGCTTAAAACGCGTTTTCGCACAAATCCGTGCGCGGGTGCTAAAAAGAGCAGCACCGGCATGCTTAGCACGTCGTTTGGTAGAAATCCACGTGCGCGTTCTGCAAAAAGCACCATTTGCATGCACGTCTTGTGGTTTTGCAGAAAACTTCATCCGCGTCTACCAAAAGATGCATGTGCATGCTTAAAACGCGTTTTTGCACAAATCCGTGCGCGGGTGCTAAAAAGAGCAGCATCGGCAAGCGTAGCACGTCGTTTGGTAGAAATCCACGTGCGCGTTCTGCAAAAAGCACCATTTGCATGCACATCTTGTGGTTTTGCAGAAAACTTCATCCGCGTCTACCAAAAGATGCATGTGCATGCTTAAAACGCGTTTTCGCACAAATGCGTGCGCGGGTGCTAAAAAGAGCAGCATCGGCATGCTTAGCACGTCGTTTGGTAGAAATCCACGTGCGCGTTCTGCAAAAAGCACCATTTGCATGCACATCTTGTGGTTTTGCAGAAAACTTCATCCGCGTCTACCAAAAGATGCATGTGCAGGCTTAAAACGCGTTTTCGCACAAATCCGTGCGCGGGTGCTAAAAAGAGCAGCATCGGCATGCTTAGCACGTCGTTTGGTAGAAATCCACGTGCGCGTTCTGCAAAAAGCACCATTTGCATGCACATCTTGTGGTTTTGCAGAAAACTTCATCCGCGTCTACCAAAAGATGCATGTGCATGCTTAAAAAGCGTTTTCGCACAAATGCGTGTGCGGGTGCTAAAAAGAGCAGCATCGGCATGTTTAGCACGTCGTTTGGTAGAAATCCACGTGCGCGTTCTGCAAAAAGCACCATTTGCATGCACATCTTGTGGTTTTGCAGAAAACTTCATCCGCGTCTACCAAAAGATGCATGTGCATGCTTAAAACGCGTTTTCGCACAAATGCGTGCGCGGGTGCTAAAAAGAGCAGCATCGGCATGCTTAGCACGTCGTTTGGTAGAAATCCACGTGCGCGTTCTGCAAAAAGCACCATTTGCATGCACATCTTGTGGTTTTGCAGAAAACTTCATCCGCGTCTACCAAAAGATGCATGTGCATGCTTAAAACGCGTTTTCGCACAAATGCGTGCGCTGGTGCTAAAAAGAGCAGCATCGGCATGCTTAGCACGTCGTTTGGTAGAAATCCACGTGCGCGTTCTGCCAAAAGCACCATTTGCATGCACATCTTGTGGTTTTGCAGAAAACTTCATCCGCGTCTACCAAAAGATGCATGTGCATGCTTAAAACGCGTTTTTCGCACAAATCCGTGCGCGGGTGCTAAAAAGAGCAGCATCGGCATGCTTAGCACGTCGTTTGGTAGAAATCCACGTGCGCGTTCTGCAAAAAGCACCATTTGCATGCACATCTTGTGGTTTTGCAGAAAACTTCATCCGCGTCTACCAAAAGATGCATGTGCATGCT
The DNA here is from genome assembly GCF_023375885.2 of Dermacentor andersoni. NCBI lineage: Eukaryota > Metazoa > Arthropoda > Arachnida > Ixodida > Ixodidae > Dermacentor > Dermacentor andersoni. Next base: position 49,563 of record NW_027314944.1, on the reverse strand, counting down.
TAAAACGCGTTTTCGCACAAATGCGTGCGCGGGTGCTAAAAAGAGCAGCATCGGCATGCTTAGCACGTCGTTTGGTAGAAATCCACGTGCGCGTTCTGCAAAAAGCACCATTTGCATGCACATCTTGTGGTTTTGCAGAAAACTTCATCCGCGTCTACCAAAAGATGCATGTGCATGCTTAAAACGCGTTTTCGCACAAATGCGTGCGCGGGTGCTAAAAAGAGCAGCATCGGCATGCTTAGCACGTCGTTTGGTAGAAATCCACGTGCGCGTTCTGCCAAAAGCACCATTTGCATGCACATCTTGTGGTTTTGCAGAAAACTTCATCCGCGTCTACCAAAAGATGCATGTGCATGCTTAAAACGCGTTTTCGCACAAATGCGTGCGCGGGTGCTAAAAAGAGCAGCATCGGCATGCTTAGCACGTCGTTTGGTAGAAATCCACGTGCGCGTTCTGCAATAAGCACCATTTGCATGCACATCTTGTTGTTTTGCAGAAAACTTCATCCGCGTCTACCAAAAGATGCATGTGCATGCTTAAAACGCGTTTTCGCACAAATGCGTGCGCGGGTGCTAAAAAGAGCAGCATCGGCATGCTTAGCACGTCGTTTGGTAGAAATCCATGTGCGCGTTCTGCCAAAAGCACCATTTGCATGCACATCTTGTGGTGTTGCAGAAAACTTCATCCGCGTCTACCAAAAGATGCATGTGCATGCTTAAAACGCGTTTTCGCACAAATCCGTGCGCGGGTGCTAAAAAGAGCAGCACCGGCATGCTTAGCACGTCGTTTGGTAGAAATCCACGTGCGCGTTCTGCAAAAAGCACCATTTGCATGCACGTCTTGTGGTTTTGCAGAAAACTTCATCCGCGTCTACCAAAAGATGCATGTGCATGCTTAAAACGCGTTTTTGCACAAATCCGTGCGCGGGTGCTAAAAAGAGCAGCATCGGCAAGCGTAGCACGTCGTTTGGTAGAAATCCACGTGCGCGTTCTGCAAAAAGCACCATTTGCATGCACATCTTGTGGTTTTGCAGAAAACTTCATCCGCGTCTACCAAAAGATGCATGTGCATGCTTAAAACGCGTTTTCGCACAAATGCGTGCGCGGGTGCTAAAAAGAGCAGCATCGGCATGCTTAGCACGTCGTTTGGTAGAAATCCACGTGCGCGTTCTGCCAAAAGCACCATTTGCATGCACATCTTGTGGTTTTGCAGAAAACTTCATCCGCGTCTACCAAAAGATGCATGTGCATGCTTAAGACGCGTTTTCGCACAAATGCGTGCGCGGGTGCTAAAAAGAGCAGCATCGGCATGCTTAGCACGTCGTTTGGTAGAAATCCATGAGCGCGTTCTGCAAAAAGCACCATTTGCATGCACATCTTGTGGTTTTGCAGAAAACTTCATCCGCGTCTACCAAAACATGCATGTGCATGCTTAAAACGCGTTTTCGCACAAATGCGTGCGCGGGTGCTAAAAAGAGCAGCATCGGCATGCTTAGCACGTCGTTTGGTAGAAATCCACGTGCGCGTTCTGCCAAAAGCACCATTTGCATGCACATATTGTGGTTTTGCAGAAAACTTCATCCGCGTCTACCAAAAGATGCATGTGCATGCTTAAAACGCGTTTTCGCACAAATGCGTGCGCGGGTGCTAAAAAGAGCAGCATCGGCATGCTTAGCACGTCGTTTGGTAGAAATCCATGTGCGCGTTCTGCCAAAAGCACCATTTGCATGCACATCTTGTGGTGTTGCAGAAAACTTCATCCGGGTCTACCAAAAGATGCATGTGCATGCTTAAAACGCGTTTTCGCACAAATCCGTGCGCGGGTGCTAAAAAGAGCAGCATCGGCATGCTTAGCACGTCGTTTGGTAGAAATCCACGTGCGCGTTCTGCAAAAAGCACCATTTGCATGCACATCTTGTGGTTTTGCAGAAAACTTCATCCGCGTCTACCAAAAGATGCATGTGCATGCTTAAAACGCGTTTTCGCACAAATCCGTGCGCGGGTGCTAAAAAGAGCAGCATCGGCATGCTTAGCACGTCGTTTGGTAGAAATCCACGTGCGCGTTCTGCAAAAAGCACCATTTGCATGCACATCTTGTGGTTTTGCAGAAAACTTCATCCGCGTCTACCAAAAGATGCATGTGCATGCTTAAGACGCGTTTTCGCACAAATGCGTGCGCGGGTGCTAAAAAGAGCAGCATCGGCATGCTTAGCACGTCGTTTGGTAGAAATCCATGAGCGCGTTCTGCAAAAAGCACCATTTGCATGCACATCTTGTGGTTTTGCAGAAAACTTCATCCGCGTCTACCAAAACATGCATGTGCATGCTTAAAACGCGTTTTCGCACAAATGCGTGCGCGGGTGCTAAAAAGAGCAGCATCGGCATGCTTAGCACGTCGTTTGGTAGAAATCCACGTGCGCGTTCTGCCAAAAGCACCATTTGCATGCACATATTGTGGTTTTGCAGAAAACTTCATCCGGGTCTACCAAAAGATGCATGTGCATGCTTAAAACGCGTTTTCGCACAAATCCGTGCGCGGGTGCTAAAAAGAGCAGCATCGGCAAGCTTAGCACGTCGTTTGGTAGAAATCCACGTGCGCGTTCTGCAAAAAGCACCATTTGCATGCACATCTTGTGGTTTTGCAGAAAACTTCATCCGCGTCTACCAAAAGATGCATGTGCATGCTTAAAACGCGTTTTCGCACAAATGCGTGCGCGGGTGCTAAAAAGAGCAGCATCGGCATGCTTAGCACGTCGTTTGGTAGAAATCCACGTGCGCGTTCTGCAAAAAGCACAATTTGCATGCACATCTTGTGGTTTTGCAGAAAACTTCATCCGCGTCTACCAAAAGATGCATGTGCATGCTTAAAACGCGTTTTCGCACAAATGCGTGCGCGGGTGCTAAAAAGAGCAGCATCGGCATGCTTAGCACGTCGTTTGGTAGAAATCCACGTGCGCGTTCTGCCAAAAGCACCATTTGCATGCACATCTTGTGGTTTTGCAGAAAACTTCATCCGCGTCTACCAAAAGATGCATGTGCATGCTTAAAACGCGTTTTCGCACAAATCCGTGCGCGGGTGCTAAAAAGAGCAGCATCGGCATGCTTAGCACGTCGTTTGGTAGAAATCCACGTGCGCGTTCTGCAAAAAGCACCATTTCCATGCACATCTTGTGGTTTTGCAGAAAACTTCATCCGCGTCTACCAAAAGATGCATGTGCATGCTTAAAACGCGTTTTCGCACAAATGCGTGCGCGGGTGCTAAAAAGAGCAGCATCGGCATGCTTAGCACGTCGTTTGGTAGAAATCCACGTGCGCGTTCTGCCAAAAGCACCATTTGCATGCACATCTTGTGGTTTTGCAGAAAACTTCATCCGCGTCTACCAAAAGATGCATGTGCATGCTTAAAACGCGTTTTCGCACAAATCCGTGCGCGGGTGCTAAAAAGAGCAGCATCGGCATGCTTAGCACGTCGTTTGGTAGAAATCCACGTGCGCGTTCTGCAAAAAGCACCATTTGCATGCACATCTTGTGGTTTTGCAGAAAACTTCATCCGCGTCTACCAAAAGATGCATGTGCATGCTTAAAACGCGTTTTCGCACAAATGCGTGCGCGGGTGCTAAAAAGAGCAGCATCGGCATGCTTAGCACGTCGTTTGGTAGAAATCCACGTGCGCGTTCTGCAAAAAGCACAATTTGCATGCACATCTTGTTGTTTTGCAGAAAACTTCATCCGCGTCTACCAAAAGATGCATGTGCATGCTTAAAACGCGTTTTCGCACAAATGCGTGCGCGGGTGCTAAAAAGAGCAGCATCGGCATGCTTAGCACGTCGTTTGGTAGAAATCCACGTGCGCGTTCTGCCAAAAGCACCATTTGCATGCACATCTTGTGGTTTTGCAGAAAACTTCATCCGCGTCTACCAAAAGATGCATGTGCATGCTTAAAACGCGTTTTCGCACAAATCCGTGCGCGGGTGCTAAAAAGAGCAGCATCGGCATGCTTAGCACGTCGTTTGGTAGAAATCCACGTGCGCGTTCTGCAAAAAGCACCATTTGCATGCACATCTTGTGGTTTTGCAGAAAACTTCATTCGCGTCTACCAAAAGATGCATGTGCATGCTTAAAACGCGTTTTCGCACAAATGCGTGCGCGGGTGCTAAAAAGAGCAGCATCGGCATGCTTAGCACGTCGTTTGGTAGAAATCCACGTGCGCGTTCTGCCAAAAGCACCATTTGCATGCACATCTTGTGGTTTTGCAGAAAACTTCATACTCGTCTACCAAAAGATGCATGTGCATGCTTAAAACGCGTTTTCGCACAAATCCGTGCGCGGGTGCTAAAAAGAGCAGCATCGGCATGCTTAGCACGTCGTTTGGTAGAAATCCACGTGCGCGTTCTGCAAAAAGCACCATTTGCATGCACATCTTGTGGTTTTGCAAAAAACTTCATCTGCGTCTACCAAAAGATGCATGTGCATGCTTAAAACGCGTTTTCGCTCAAATGCGTGCGCGGGTGCTAAAAAGAGCAGCATCGGCATGCTTAGCGCGTCGTTTGGTAGAAATCCACGTGCGCGTTCTGCCAAAAGCACCATTTGCATGCACATCTTGTGGTTTTGCAGAAAACTTCATCCGCGTCTACCAAAAGATGCATGTGCATGCTTAAAACGCGTTTTCGCACAAATCCGTGCGCGGGTGCTCAAAAGAGCAGCATCGGCAAGCTTAGCACGTCGTTTGGTAGAAATCCACGAGCGCGTTCTGCAAAAAGCACCATTTGCATGCACATCTTGTGGTTTTGCAGAAAACTTCATCCGCGTCTACCAAAAGATGCATGTGCATGCTTAAAACGCGTTTTCGCACAAATGCGTGCGCGGGTGCTAAGAAGAGCAGCATCGGCATGCTTAGCACGTCGTTTGGTAGAAATCCACGTGCGCGTTCTGCCAAAAGCACCATTTGCATGCACATCTTGTGGTTTTGCAGAAAACTTCATCCGCGTCTACCAAAAGATGCATGTGCATGCTTAAAACGCGTTTTCGCACAAATGCGTGCGCGGGTGCTAAAAAGAGCAGCATCGGCATGCTTAGCACGTCGTTTGGTAGAAATCCACGTGCGCGTTTTGCAAAAAGCACCATTTGCATGCACATCTTGTTGTTTTGCAGAAAACTTCATCCGCGTCTACCAAAAGATGCATGTGCATGCTTAAAACGCGTTTTCGCACAAATGCGTGCGCGGGTGCTAAAAAGAGCAGCATCGGCATGCTTAGCACGTCGTTTGGTAGAAATCCATGTGCGCGTTCTGCCAAAAGCACCATTTGCATGCACATCTTGTGGTGTTGCAGAAAACTTCATCCGCGTCTACCAAAAGATGCATGTGCATGCTTAAAACGCGTTTTCGCACAAATCCGTGCGCGGGTGCTAAAAAGAGCAGCATCGGCATGCTTAGCACGTCGTTTGGTAGAAATCCACGTGCGCGTTCTGCAAAAAGCACCATTTGCATGCACATCTTGTGGTTTTGCAGAAAACTTCATCCGCGTCTACCAAAAGATGCATGTGCATGCTTAAAACGCGTTTTCGCACAAATCCGTGCGCGGGTGCTAAAAAGAGCAGCATCGGCATGCTTAGCACGTCGTTTGGTAGAAATCCACGTGCGCGTTCTGCAAAAAGCACCATTTGCATGCACATCTTGTGGTTTTGCAGAAAACTTCATCCGCGTCTACCAAAAGATGCATGTGCATGCTTAAGACGCGTTTTCGCACAAATCCGTGCGCGGGTGCTTAAAAGAGCAGCATCGGCAAGCTTAGCACGTCGTTTGGTAGAAATCCACGTGCGCGTTCTGCAAAAAGCACCATTTGCATGCACATCTTGTGGTTTTGCAGAAAACTTCATCCGCGTCTACCAAAAGATGCATGTGCATGCTTAAAACGCGTTTTCGCACAAATGCGTGCGCGGGTGCTAAAAAGAGCAGCATCGGCATGCTTAGCACGTCGTTTGGTAGAAATCCACGTGCGCGTTCTGCAAAAAGCACAATTTGCATGCACATCTTGTGGTTTTGCAGAAAACTTCATCCGCGTCTACCAAAAGATGCATGTGCATGCTTAAAACGCGTTTTCGCACAAATGCGTGCGCGGGTGCTAAAAAGAGCAGCATCGGCATGCTTAGCACGTCGTTTGGTAGAAATCCACGTGCGCGTTCTGCCAAAAGCACCATTTGCATGCACATCTTGTGGTTTTGCAGAAAACTTCATCCGCGTCTACCAAAAGATGCATGTGCATGCTTAAAACGCGTTTTCGCACAAATCCGTGCGCGGGTGCTAAAAAGAGCAGCATCGGCATGCTTAGCACGTCGTTTGGTAGAAATCCACGTGCGCGTTCTGCAAAAAGCACCATTTGCATGCACATCTTGTGGTTTTGCAGAAAACTTCATCCGCGTCTACCAAAAGATGCATGTGCATGCTTAAAACGCGTTTTCGCACAAATGCGTGCGCGGGTGCTAAAAAGAGCAGCATCGGCATGCTTAGCACGTCGTTTGGTAGAAATCCACGTGCGCGTTCTGCCAAAAGCACCATTTGCATGCACATCTTGTGGTTTTGCAGAAAACTTCATCCGCGTCTACCAAAAGATGCATGTGCATGCTTAAAACGCGTTTTCGCACAAATCCGTGCGCGGGTGCTAAAAAGAGCAGCATCGGCATGCTTAGCACGTCGTTTGGTAGAAATCCACGTGCGCGTTCTGCAAAAAGCACCATTTGCATGCACATCTTGTGGTTTTGCAAAAAACTTCATCCGCGTCTACCAAAAGATGCATGTGCATGCTTAAAACGCGTTTTCGCTCAAATGCGTGCGCGGGTGCTAAAAAGAGCAGCATCGGCATGCTTAGCACGTCGTTTGGTAGAAATCCACGTGCGCGTTCTGCCAAAAGCACCATTTGCATGCACATCTTGTGGTTTTGCAGAAAACTTCATCCGCGTCTACCAAAAGATGCATGTGCATGCTTAAAACGCGTTTTCGCACAAATGCGTGCGCGGGTGCTAAAAAGAGCAGCATCGGCATGCTTAGCACGTCGTTTGGTAGAAATCCATGTGCGCGTTCTGCCAAAAGCACCATTTGCATGCACATCTTGTGGTGTTGCAGAAAACTTCATCCGCGTCTACCAAAAGATGCATGTGCATGCTTAAAACGCGTTTTCGCACAAATCCGTGCGCGGGTGCTAAAAAGAGCAGCATCGGCATGCTTAGCACGTCGTTTGGTAGAAATCCACGTGCGCGTTCTGCAAAAAGCACCATTTGCATGCACATCTTGTGGTTTTGCAGAAAACTTCATCCGCGTCTACCAAAAGATGCATGTGCATGCTTAAAACGCGTTTTCGCACAAATCCGTGCGCGGGTGCTAAAAAGAGCAGCATCGGCATGCTTAGCACGTCGTTTGGTAGAAATCCACGTGCGCGTTCTGCAAAAAGCACCATTTGCATGCACATCTTGTGGTTTTGCAGAAAACTTCATCCGCGTCTACCAAAAGATGCATGTGCATGCTTAAGACGCGTTTTCGCACAAATCCGTGCGCGGGTGCTAAAAAGAGCAGCATCGGCAAGCTTAGCACGTCGTTTGGTAGAAATCCACGTGCGCGTTCTGCAAAAAGCACCATTTGCATGCACATCTTGTGGTTTTGCAGAAAACTTCATCCGCGTCTACGAAAAGATGCATGTGCATGCTTAAAACGCGTTTTCGCACAAATGCGTGCGCGGGTGCTAAAAAGAGCAGCATCGGCATGCTTAGCACGTCGTTTGGTAGAAATCCACGTGCGCGTTCTGCAAAAAGCACAATTTGCATGCACATCTTGTGGTTTTGCAGAAAACTTCATCCGCGTCTACCAAAAGATGCATGTGCATGCTTAAAACGCGTTTTCGCACAAATGCGTGCGCGGGTGCTAAAAAGAGCAGCATCGGCATGCTTAGCACGTCGTTTGGTAGAAATCCACGTGCGCGTTCTGCCAAAAGCACCATTTGCATGCACATCTTGTGGTTTTGCAGAAAACTTCATCCGCGTCTACCAAAAGATGCATGTGCATGCTTAAAACGCGTTTTCGCACAAATCCGTGCGCGGGTGCTAAAAAGAGCAGCATCGGCATGCTTAGCACGTCGTTTGGTAGAAATCCACGTGCGCGTTCTGCAAAAAGCACCATTTGCATGCACATCTTGTGGTTTTGCAGAAAACTTCATCCGCGGTCTACCAAAAGATGCATGTGCATGCTTAAAACGCGTTTTTCGCACAAATGCGTGCGCGGGTGCTAAAAAAGAGCAGCATCGGCATGCTTAGCACGTCGTTTGGTAGAAATCCACGTGCGCGTTCTGCCAAAAGCACCATTTGCATGCACATCTTGTGGTTTTGCAGAAAACTTCATCCGCGTGTACCAAAAGATGCATGTGCATGCTTAAAACGCGTTTTCGCACAAATGCGTGCGCGGGTGCTAAAAAGAGCAGCATCGGCATGCTTAGCACGTCGTTTGGTAGAAATCCACGTGCGCGTTCTGCAAAAAGCACCATTTGCATGCACATCTTGTGGTTTTGCAAAAAACTTCATCCGCGTCTACCAAAAGATGCATGTGCATGCTTAAAACGCGTTTTCGCTCAAATGCGTGCGCGGGTGCTAAAAAGAGCAGCATCGGCATGCTTAGCACGTCGTTTGGTAGAAATCCACGTGCGCGTTCTGCCAAAAGCACCATTTTGCATGCACATCTTGTGGTTTTGCAGAAAACTTCATCCGCGTCTACCAAAAATCTGTCTCGCGGTGTGTAACGCGTTTTCGCACAAATCTGTGCGCGGGTGCTCAAAAGAGCAGCATCGGCAAGCTTAGCACGTCGTTTGGTAGAAATCCACGAGCGCGTTCTGCAAAAAGCACCATTGCATGCACATCTTGTGGTTTTGCACAAAACTTCATCCGCGTCTACCAAAAGATGCATGTGCATGCTTAAAACGCGTTTTCGCACAAATGCGTGCGCGGGTGCTAAGAAGAGCAGCATCGGCATGCTTAGCACGTCGTTTGGTAGAAATCCACGTGCGCGTTCTGCCAAAAGCACCATTTGCATGCACATCTTGTGGTTTTGCAGAAAACTTCATCCGCGTCTACCAAAAGATGCATGTGCATGCTTAAAACGCGTTTTCGCACAAATGCGTGCGCGGGTGCTAAAAAGAGCAGCATCGGCATGCTTAGCACGTCGTTTGGTAGAAATCCACGTGCGCGTTCTGCAAAAAGCACCATTTGCAAGCACATCTTGTTGTTTTGCAGAAAACTTCATCCGCGTCTACCAAAAGATGCATGTGCATGCTTAAAACGCGTTTTCGCACAAATGCGTGCGCGGGTGCTAAAAAGAGCAGCATCGGCATGCTTAGCACGTCGTTTGGTAGAAATCCATGTGCGCGTTCTGCCAAAAGCACCATTTGCATGCACATCTTGTGGTGTTGCAGAAAACTTCATCCGCGTCTGCCAAAAGATGCATGTGCATGCTTAAAACGCGTTTTCGCACAAATCCGTGCGCGGGTGCTAAAAAGAGCAGCATCGGCATGCTTAGCACGTCGTTTGGTAGAAATCCACGTGCGCGTTCTGCAAAAAGCACCATTTGCATGCACATCTTGTGGTTTTGCAGAAAACTTCATCCGCGTCTACCAAAAGATGCATGTGCATGCTTAAAACGCGTTTTCGCACAAATCCGTGCGCGGGTGCTAAAAAGAGCAGCATCGGCATGCTTAGCACGTCGTTTGGTAGAAATCCACGTGCGCGTTCTGCAAAAAGCACCATTTGCATGCACATCTTGTGGTTTTGCAGAAAACTTCATCCGCGTCTACCAAAACATGCATGTGCATGCTTAAAACGCGTTTTCGCACAAATGCGTGCGCGGGTGCTAAAAAGAGCAGCATCGGCATGCTTAGCACGTCGTTTGGTAGAAATCCACGTGCGCGTTCTGCCAAAAGCACCATTTGCATGCACATCTTGTGGTTTTGCAGAAAACTTCATCCGCGTCTACCAAAAGATGCATGTGCATGCTTAAAACGCGTTTTCGCACAAATCCGTGCGCGGGTGCTAAAAAGAGCAGCATCGGCAAGCTTAGCATGTCGTTTGGTAGAAATCCACGTGCGCGTTCTGCAAAAAGCACCATTTGCATGCACATCTTGTGGTTTTGCAGAAAACTTCATCCGCGTCTACCAAAAGATGCATGTGCATGCCTAAAACGCGTTTTCGCACAAATGCGTGCGCGTGTGCTAAAAAGAGCAGCATCGGCATGCTTAGCACGTCGTTTGGTAGAAATCCACGTGCGCGTTCTGCAAAAAGCACAATTTGCATGCACATCTTGTGGTTTTGCAGAAAACTTCATCCGCGTCTACCAAAAGATGCATGTGCATGCTTAAAACGCGTTTTCGCACAAATGCGTGCGCGGGTGCTAAAAAGAGCAGCATCGGCATGCTTAGCACGTCGTTTGGTAGAAATCCACGTGCGCGTTCTGCAAAAAGCACCATTTGCATGCACATCTTGTTGTTTTGCAGAAAACTTCATCCGCGTCTACCAAAAGATGCATGTGCATGCTTAAAACGCGTTTTCGCACAAATGCGTGCGCGGGTGCTAAAAAGAGCAGCATCGGCATGCTTAGCACGTCGTTTGGTAGAAATCCATGTGCGCGTTCTGCCAAAAGCACCATTTGCATGCACATCTTGTGGTGTTGCAGAAAACTTCATCCGCGTCTACCAAAAGATGCATGTGCATGCTTAAAACGCGTTTTCGCACAAATCCGTGCGCGGGTGCTAAAAAGAGCAGCATCGGCATGCTTAGCACGTCGTTTGGTAGAAATCCACGTGCGCGTTCTGCAAAAAGCACCATTTGCATGCACATCTTGTGGTTTTGTAGAAAACTTCATCCGCGTCTACCAAAAGATGCATGTGCATGCTTAAAACGCGTTTTCGCACAAATCCGTGCGCGGGTGCTAAAAAGAGCAGCATCGGCATGCTTAGCACGTCGTTTGGTAGAAATCCACGTGCGCGTTCTGCAAAAAGCACCATTTGCATGCACATCTTGTGGTTTTGCAGAAAACTTCATCCGCGTCTACCAAAAGATGCATGTGCATGCTTAAGACGCGTTTTCGCACAAATGCGTGCGCGGGTGCTAAAAAGAGCAGCATCGGCATGCTTAGCACGTCGTTTGGTAGAAATTCATGAGCGCGTTCTGCAAAAAGCACCATTTGCATGCACATCTTGTGGTTTTGCAGAAAACTTCATCCGCGTCTACCAAAACATGCATGTGCATGCTTAAAACGCGTTTTCGCACAAATGCGTGCGCGGGTGCTAAAAAGAGCAGCATCGGCATGCTTAGCACGTCGTTTGGTAGAAATCCACGTGCGCGTTCTGCCAAAAGCACCATTTGCATGCACATCTTGTGGTTTTGCAGAAAACTTCATCCGCGTCTACCAAAAGATGCATGTACATGCTTAAAACGCGTTTTCGCACAAATCCGTGCGCGGGTGCTAAAAAGAGCAGCATCGGCAAGCTTAGCACGTCGTTTGGTAGAAATCCACGTGCGCGTTCTGCAAAAAGCACCATTTGCATGCACATCTTGTGGTTTTGCAGAAAACTTCATCCGCGTCTACCAAAAGATGCATGTGCATGCTTAAAACGCGTTTTCGCACAAATGCGTGCGCGGGTGCTAAAAAGAGCAGCATCGGCATGCTTAGCACGTCGTTTGGTAGAAATCCACGTGCGCGTTCTGCAAAAAGCACAATTTGCATGCACATCTTGTGGTTTTGCAGAAAACTTCATCCGCGTCTACCAAAAGATGCATGTGCATGCTTAAAACGCGTTTTCGCACAAATGCGTGCGCGGGTGCTAAAAAGAGCAGCATCGGCATGCTTAGCACGTCGTTTGGTAGAAATCCACGTGCGCGTTCTGCCAAAAGCACCATTTGCATGCACATCTTGTGGTTTTGCAGAAAACTTCATCCGCGTCTACCAAAAGATGCATGTGCATGCTTAAAACGCGTTTTCGCACAAATGCGTGCGCGGGTGCTAAAAAGAGCAGCATCGGCATGCTTAGCACGTCGTTTGGTAGAAATCCACGTGCGCGTTCTGCAAAAAGCACCATTTGCATGCACATCTTGTTGTTTTGCAGAAAACTTCATCCGCGTCTACCAAAAGATGCATGTGCATGCTTAAAACGCGTTTTCGCTCAAATGCGTGCGCGGGTGCTAAAAAGAGCAGCATCGGCATGCTTAGCACGTCGTTTGGTAGAAATCCACGTGCGCGTTCTGCCAAAAGCACCATTTGCATGCACATCTTGTGGTTTTGCAGAAAACTTCATCCGCGTCTACCAAAAGATGCATGTGCATGCTTAAAACGCGTTTTCGCACAAATCCGTGCGCGGGTGCTAAAAAGAGCAGCATCGGCAAGCTTAGCACGTCGTTTGGTAGAAATCCACGAGCGCGTTCTGCAAAAAGCACCATTTGCATGCACATCTTGTGGTTTTGCAGAAAACTTCATCCGCGTCTACCAAAAGATGCATGTGCATGCTTAAAACGCGTTTTCGCACAAATGCGTGCGCGGGTGCTAAGAAGAGCAGCATCGGCATGCTTAGCACGTCGTTTGGTAGAAATCCACGTGCGCGTTCTGCCAAAAGCACCATTTGCATGCACATCTTGTGGTTTTGCAGAAAACTTCATCCGCGTCTACCAAAAGATGCATGTGCATGCTTAAAACGCGTTTTCGCACAAATGCGTGCGCGGGTGCTAAAAAGAGCAGCATCGGCATGCTTAGCACGTCGTTTGGTAGAAATCCACGTGCGCGTTCTGCAAAAAGCACCATTTGCATGCACATCTTGTTGTTTTGCAGAAAACTTCATCCGCGTCTACCAAAAGATGCATGTGCATGCTTAAAACGCGTTTTCGCACAAATGCGTGCGCGGGTGCTAAAAAGAGCAGCATCGGCATGCTTAGCACGTCCTTTGGTAGAAATCCATGTGCGCGTTCTGCCAAAAGCACCATTTGCATGCACATCTTGTGGTTTTGCAGAAAACTTCATCCGCGTCTACCAAAAGATGCATGTGCATGCTTAAAACGCGTTTTCGCACAAATCCGTGCGCGGGTGCTAAAAAGAGCAGCATCGGCATGCTTAGCACGTCGTTTGGTAGAAATCCACGTGCGCGTTCTGCAAAAAGCACCATTTGCATGCACATCTTGTGGTTTTGCAGAAAACTTCATCCGCGTCTACCAAAAGATGCATGTGCATGCTTAAAACGCGTTTTCGCACAAATCCGTGCGCGGGTGCTAAAAAGAGCAGCATCGGCATGCTTAGCACGTCGTTTGGTAGAAATCCACGTGCGCGTTCTGCAAAAAGCACCATTTGCATGCACATCTTGTGGTTTTGCAGAAAACTTCATCCGCGTCTACCAAAAGATGCATGTGCATGCTTAAGACGCGTTTTCGCACAAATGCGTGCGCGGGTGCTAAAAAGAGCAGCATCGGCATGCTTAGCACGTCGTTTGGTAGAAATCCATGAGCGCGTTCTGCAAGAAGCACCATTTGCATGCACATCTTGTGGTTTTGCAGAAAACTTCATCCGCGTCTACCAAAACATGCATGTGCATGCTTAAAACGCGTTTTCGCACAAATGCGTGCGCGGGTGCTAAAAAGAGCAGCATCGGCATGCTTAGCACGTCGTTTGGTAGAAATCCACGTGTGCGCTCTGCCAAAAGCACCATTTGCATGCACATCTTGTGGTTTTGCAGAAAACTTCTTCCGCGTCTACCAAAAGATGCATGTGCATGCTTAAAACGCGTTTTCGCACAAATCCGTGCGCGGGTGCTAAAAAGAGCAGCATCGGCAAGCTTAGCACGTCGTTTGGTAGAAATCCACGTGCGCGTTCTGCAAAAAGCACCATTTGCATGCACATCTTGTGGTTTTGCAGAAAACTTCATCCGCGTCTACCAAAAGATGCATGTGCATGCTTAAAACGCGTTTTCGCACAAATGCGTGCGCGGGTGCTAAAAAGAGCAGCATCGGCATGCTTAGCACGTCGTTTGGTAGAAATCCACGTGCGCGTTCTGCAAAAAGCACAATTTGCATGCACATCTTGTGGTTTTGCAGAAAACTTCATCCGCGTCTACCAAAAGATGCATGTGCATGCTTAAAACGCGTTTTCGCACAAATGCGTGCGCGGGTGCTAAAAAGAGCAGCATCGGCATGCTTAGCACGTCGTTTGGTAGAAATCCACGTGCGCGTTCTGCCAAAAGCACCATTTGCATGCACATCTTGTGGTTTTGCAGAAAACTTCATCCGCGTCTACCAAAAGATGCATGTGCATGCTTAAACGCGTTTTCGCACAAATCCGTGCGCGGGTGCTAAAAAGAGCAGCATCGGCATGCTTAGCACGTCGTTTGGTAGAAATCCACGTGCGCGTTATGCCAAAAGCACCATTTGCATGCACATCTTGTGGTTTTGCAGAAAACTTCATCCGCGTCTACCAAAAGATGCATGTGCATGCTTAAAACGCGTTTTCGCACAAATCCGTGCGCGGGTGCTAAAAAGAGCAGCATCGGCATGCTTAGCACGTCGTTTGGTAGAAATCCACGTGCGCGTTCTGCAAAAAGCACCATTTGCATGCACATTTTGTGGTTTTGCAGAAAACTTCATCCGCGTCTACCAAAAGATGCATGTGCATGCTTAAAACGCGTTTTCGCACAAATGCGTGCGCGGGTGCTAAAAAGAGCAGCATCGGCATGCTTAGCACGTCGTTTGGTAGAAATCCACGAGCGCGTTCTGCAAAAAGCACCATTTGCATGCACATCTTGTGGTTTTGCAGAAAACTTCATCCGCGTCTACCAAAAGATGCATGTGCATGCTTAAAACGCGTTTTCGCACAAATCCGTGCGCGGGTGATTAGAATAGCAGCATCGGCATGCTTAGCACGTCGTTTGGTAGAAATCCACGTGCGCGTTCTGCAAAAAGCACCATTTGCATGCACATCTTGTGGTTTTGCAGAAAACTTCATCCGCGTCTACCAAAAGATGCATGTGCATGCTTAAGACGCGTTTTCGCACAAATGCGTGCGCGGGTGCTAAAAAGAGCAGCATCGGCATGCTTAGCACGTCGTTTGGTAGAAATCCATGAGCGCGTTCTGCAAAAAGCACCATTTGCATGCACATCTTGTGGTTTTGCAGAAAACTTCATCCGCGTCTACCAAAACATGCATGTGCATGCTTAAAACGCGTTTTCGCACAAATGCGTGCACGGGTGCTAAAAAGAGCAGCATCGGCATGCTTAGCACGTCGTTTGGTAGAAATCCACGTGCGCGTTCTGCCAAAAGCACCATTTGCATGCACATATTGTGGTTTTGCAGAAAACTTCATCCGCGTCTACCAAAAGATGCATGTGCATGCTTAAAACGCGTTTTCGCACAAATGCGTGCGCGGGTGCTAAAAAGAGCAGCATCGGCATGCTTAGCACGTCGTTTGGTAGAAATCCATGTGCGCGTTCTGCCAAAAGCACCATTTGCATGCACATCTTGTGGTGTTGCAGAAAACTTCATCCGGGTCTACCAAAAGATGCATGTGCATGCTTAAAACGCGTTTTCGCACAAATCCGTGCGCGGGTGCTAAAAAGAGCAGCATCGGCATGCTTAGCACGTCGTTTGGTAGAAATCCACGTGCGCGTTCTGCAAAAAGCACCATTTGCATGCACATCTTGTGGTTTTGCAGAAAACTTCATCCGCGTCTACCAAAAGATGCATGTGCATGCTTAAAACGCGTTTTCGCACAAATCCGTGCGCGGGTGCTAAAAAGAGCAGCATCGGCATGCTTAGCACGTCGTTTGGTAGAAATCCACGTGCGCGTTCTGCAAAAAGCACCATTTGCATGCACATCTTGTGGTTTTGCAGAAAACTTCATCCGCGTCTACCAAAAGATGCATGTGCATGCTTAAGACGCGTTTTCGCACAAATGCGTGCGCGGGTGCTAAAAAGAGCAGCATCGGCATGCTTAGCACGTCGTTTGGTAGAAATCCATGAGCGCGTTCTGCAAAAAGCACCATTTGCATGCACATCTTGTGGTTTTGCAGAAAACTTCATCCGCGTCTACCAAAACATGCATGTGCATGCTTAAAACGCGTTTTCGCACAAATGCGTGCGCGGGTGCTAAAAAGAGCAGCATCGGCATGCTTAGCACGTCGTTTGGTAGAAATCCACGTGCGCGTTCTGCCAAAAGCACCATTTGCATGCACATATTGTGGTTTTGCAGAAAACTTCATCCGGGTCTACCAAAAGATGCATGTGCATGCTTAAAACGCGTTTTCGCACAAATCCGTGCGCGGGTGCTAAAAAGAGCAGCATCGGCAAGCTTAGCACGTCGTTTGGTAGAAATCCACGTGCGCGTTCTGCAAAAAGCACCATTTGCATGCACATCTTGTGGTTTTGCAGAAAACTTCATCCGCGTCTACCAAAAGATGCATGTGCATGCTTAAAACGCGTTTTCGCACAAATGCGTGCGCGGGTGCTAAAAAGAGCAGCATCGGCATGCTTAGCACGTCGTTTGGTAGAAATCCACGTGCGCGTTCTGCAAAAAGCACAATTTGCATGCACATCTTGTGGTTTTGCAGAAAACTTCATCCGCGTCTACCAAAAGATGCATGTGCATGCTTAAAACGCGTTTTCGCACAAATGCGTGCGCGGGTGCTAAAAAGAGCAGCATCGGCATGCTTAGCACGTCGTTTGGTAGAAATCCACGTGCGCGTTCTGCCAAAAGCACCATTTGCATGCACATCTTGTGGTTTTGCAGAAAACTTCATCCGCGTCTACCAAAAGATGCATGTGCATGCTTAAAACGCGTTTTCGCACAAATCCGTGCGCGGGTGCTAAAAAGAGCAGCATCGGCATGCTTAGCACGTCGTTTGGTAGAAATCCACGTGCGCGTTCTGCAAAAAGCACCATTTCCATGCACATCTTGTGGTTTTGCAGAAAACTTCATCCGCGTCTACCAAAAGCTGCATGTGCATGCTTAAAACGCGTTTTCGCACAAATGCGTGCGCGGGTGCTAAAAAGAGCAGCATCGGCATGCTTAGCACGTCGTTTGGTAGAAATCCACGTGCGCGTTCTGCCAAAAGCACCATTTGCATGCACATCTTGTGGTTTTGCAGAAAACTTCATCCGCGTCTACCAAAAGATGCATGTGCATGCTTAAAACGCGTTTTCGCACAAATCCGTGCGCGGGTGCTAAAAAGAGCAGCATCGGCATGCTTAGCACGTCGTTTGGTAGAAATCCACGTGCGCGTTCTGCAAAAAGCACCATTTGCATGCACATCTTGTGGTTTTGCAGAAAACTTCATCCGCGTCTACCAAAAGATGCATGTGCATGCTTAAAACGCGTTTTCGCACAAATGCGTGCGCGGGTGCTAAAAAGAGCAGCATCGGCATGCTTAGCACGTCGTTTGGTAGAAATCCACGTGCGCGTTCTGCAAAAAGCACAATTTGCATGCACATCTTGTGGTTTTGCAGAAAACTTCATCCGCGTCTACCAAAAGATGCATGTGCATGCTTAAAACGCGTTTTCGCACAAATGCGTGCGCGGGTGCTAAAAAGAGCAGCATCGGCATGCTTAGCACGTCGTTTGGTAGAAATCCACGTGCGCGTTCTGCCAAAAGCACCATTTGCATGCACATCTTGTGGTTTTGCAGAAAACTTCATCCGCGTCTACCAAAAGATGCATGTGCATGCTTAAAACGCGTTTTCGCACAAATCCGTGCGCGGGTGCTAAAAAGAGCAGCATCGGCATGCTTAGCACGTCGTTTGGTAGAAATCCACGTGCGCGTTCTGCAAAAAGCACCATTTGCATGCACATCTTGTGGTTTTGCAGAAAACTTCATCCGCGTCTACCAAAAGATGCATGTGCATGCTTAAAACGCGTTTTCGCACAAATGCGTGCGCGGGTGCTAAAAAGAGCAGCATCGGCATGCTTAGCACGTCGTTTGGTAGAAATCCACGTGCGCGTTCTGCCAAAAGCACCATTTGCATGCACATCTTGTGGTTTTGCAGAAAACTTCATCCGCGTCTACCAAAAGATGCATGTGCATGCTTAAAACGCGTTTTCGCACAAATCCGTGCGCGGGTGCTAAAAAGAGCAGCATCGGCATGCTTAGCACGTCGTTTGGTAGAAATCCACGTGCGCGTTCTGCAAAAAGCACCATTTGCATGCACATCTTGTGGTTTTGCAAAAAACTTCATCTGCGTCTACCAAAAGATGCATGTGCATGCTTAAAACGCGTTTTCGCTCAAATGCGTGCGCGGGTGCTAAAAAGAGCAGCATCGGCATGCTTAGCACGTCGTTTGGTAGAAATCCACGTGCGCGTTCTGCCAAAAGCACCATTTGCATGCACATCTTGTGGTTTTGCAGAAAACTTCATCCGCGTCTACCAAAAGATGCATGTGCATGCTTAAAACGCGTTTTCGCACAAATCCGTGCGCGGGTGCTCAAAAGAGCAGCATCGGCAAGCTTAGCACGTCGTTTGGTAGAAATCCACGAGCGCGTTCTGCAAAAAGCACCATTTGCATGCACATCTTGTGGTTTTGCAGAAAACTTCATCCGCGTCTACCAAAAGATGCATGTGCATGCTTAAAACGCGTTTTCGCACAAATGCGTGCGCGGGTGCTAAGAAGAGCAGCATCGGCATGCTTAGCACGTCGTTTGGTAGAAATCCACGTGCGCGTTCTGCCAAAAGCACCATTTGCATGCACATCTTGTGGTTTCGCAGAAAACTTCATCCGCGTCTACCAAAAGATGCATGTGCATGCTTAAAACGCGTTTTCGCACAAATGCGTGCGCGGGTGCTAAAAAGAGCAGCATCGGCATGCTTAGCACGTCGTTTGGTAGAAATCCACGTGCGCGTTCTGCAAAAAGCACCATTTGCATGCACATCTTGTTGTTTTGCAGAAAACTTCATCCGCGTCTACCAAAAGATGCATGTGCATGCTTAAAACGCGTTTTCGCACAAATGCGTGCGCGGGTGCTAAAAAGAGCAGCATCGGCATGCTTAGCACGTCGTTTGGTAGAAATCCATGTGCGCGTTCTGCCAAAAGCACCATTTGCATGCACATCTTGTGGTGTTGCAGAAAACTTCATCCGCGTCTACCAAAAGATGCATGTGCATGCTTAAAACGCGTTTTCGCACAAATCCGTGCGCGGGTGCTAAAAAGAGCAGCATCGGCATGCCTAGCACGTCGTTTGGTAGAAATCCACGTGCGCGTTCTGCAAAAAGCACCATTTGCATGCACATCTTGTGGTTTTGCAGAAAACTTCATCCGCGTCTACCAAAAGATGCATGTGCATGCTTAAAACGCGTTTTCGCACAAATCCTTGCGCGGGTGCTAAAAAGAGCAGCATCGGCATGCTTAGCACGTCGTTTGGTAGAAATCCACGTGCGCGTTCTGCAAAAAGCACCATTTGCATGCACATCTTGTGGTTTTGCAGAAAACTTCATCCGCGTCTACCAAAAGATGCATGTGCATGCTTAAGACGCGTTTTCGCACAAATCCGTGCGCGGGTGCTAAAAAGAGCAGCATCGGCAAGCTTAGCACGTCGTTTGGTAGAAATCCACGTGCGCGTTCTGCAAAAAAGCACCATTTGCATGCACATCTTGTGGTTTTGCAGAAAACTTCATCCGCGTCTACCAAAAGATGCATGTGCATGCCTAAAACCGCGTTTTCGCACAAATGCGTGCGCGGGTGCTAAAAAGAGCAGCATCGGCATGCTTAGCACGTCGTTTGGTAGAAATCCACGTGCGCGTTCTGCAAAAAGCACAATTTGCATGCACATCTTGTGGTTTTGCAGAAAACTTCATCCGCGTCTACCAAAAGATGCATGTGCATGCTTAAAACGCGTTTTCGCACAAATGCGTGCGCGGGTGCTAAAAAGAGCAGCATCGGCATGCTTAGCACGTCGTTTGGTAGAAATCCACGTGCGCGTTCTGCCAAAAGCACCATTTGCATGCACATCTTGTGGTTTTGCAGAAAACTTCATCCGCGTCTACCAAAAGATGCATGTGCATGCTTAAAACGCGTTTTCGCACAAATCCGTGCGCGGGTGCTAAAAAGAGCAGCATCGGCATGCTTAGCACGTCGTTTGGTAGAAATCCACGTGCGCGTTCTGCAAAAAGCACCATTTGCATGCACATCTTGTGGTTTTGCAGAAAACTTCATCCGCGTCTACCAAAAGATGCATGATCTGTCTCGCGTGTGTTTCGCACAAATGCGTGCGCGGGTGCTAAAAAGAGCAGCATCGGCATGCTTAGCACGTCGTTTGGTAGAAATCCACGTGCGCGTTCTGCCAAAAGCACCATTTGCATGCACATCTTGTGGTTTTGCAGAAAACTTCATCCGCGTCTACCAAAAGATGCATGTGCATGCTTAAAACGCGTTTTCGCACAAATCCGTGCGCGGGTGCTAAAAAGAGCAGCATCGGCATGCTTAGCACGTCGTTTGGTAGAAATCCACGTGCGCGTTCTGCAAAAAGCACCATTTGCATGCACATCTTGTGGTTTTGCAAAAAACTTCATCCGCGTCTACCAAAAGATGCATGTGCATGCTTAAAACGCGTTTTCGCTCAAATGCGTGCGCGGGTGCTAAAAAGAGCAGCATCGGCATGCTTAGCACGTCGTTTGGTAGAAATCCACGTGCGCGTTCTGCCAAAAGCACCATTTGCATGCACATCTTGTGGTTTTGCAGAAAACTTCATCCGCGTCTACCAAAAGATGCATGTGCATGCTTAAAACGCGTTTTCGCACAAATGCGTGCGCGGGTGCTAAAAAGAGCAGCATCGGCATGCTTAGCACGTCGTTTGGTAGAAATCCATGTGCGCGTTCTGCCAAAAGCACCATTTGCATGCACATCTTGTGGTGTTGCAGAAAACTTCATCCGCGTCTACCAAAAGATGCATGTGCATGCTTAAAACGCGTTTTCGCACAAATCCGTGCGCGGGTGCTAAAAAGAGCAGCATCGGCATGCTTAGCACGTCGTTTGGTAGAAATCCACGGGCGCGTTCTGCAAAAAGCACCATTTGCATGCACATCTTGTGGTTTTGCAGAAAACTTCATCCGCGTCTACCAAAAGATGCATGTGCATGCTTAAAACGCGTTTTCGCACAAATCCGTGCGCGGGTGCTAAAAAGAGCAGCATCGGCATGCTTAGCACGTCGTTTGGTAGAAATCCACGTGCGCGTTCTGCAAAAAGCACCATTTGCATGCACATCTTGTGGTTTTGCAGAAAACTTCATCCGCGTCTACCAAAAGATGCATGTGCATGCTTAAGACGCGTTTTCGCACAAATCCGTGCGCGGGTGTTAAAAAGAGCAGCATCGGCAAGCTTAGCACGTCGTTTGGTAGAAATCCACGTGCGCGTTCTGCAAAAAGCACCATTTGCATGCACATCTTGTGGTTTTGCAGAAAACTTCATCCGCGTCTACCAAAAGATGCATGTGCATGCTTAAAACGCGTTTTCGCACAAATGCGTGCGCGGGTGCTAAAAAGAGCAGCATCGGCATGCTTAGCACGTCGTTTGGTAGAAATCCACGTGCGCGTTCTGCAAAAAGCACAATTTGCATGCACATCTTGTGGTTTTGCAGAAAACTTCATCCGCGTCTACCAAAAGATGCATGTGCATGCTTAAAACGCGTTTTCGCACAAATGCGTGCGCGGGTGCTAAAAAGAGCAGCATCGGCATGCTTAGCACGTCGTTTGGTAGAAATCCACGTGCGCGTTCTGCCAAAAGCACCATTTGCATGCACATCTTGTGGTTTTGCAGAAAACTTCATCCGCGTCTACCAAAAGATGCATGTGCAATCTGTCTCGCGTGTGTCGCACAAATCCGTGCGCGGGTGCTAAAAAGAGCAGCATCGGCATGCTAAGCACGTCGTTTGGTAGAAATCCACGTGCGCGTTCTGCAAAAAGCACCATTTGCATGCACATCTTGTGGTTTTGCAGAAAACTTCATCCGCGTCTACCAAAAGATGCATGTGCATGCTTAAAACGCGTTTTCGCACAAATGCGTGCGCGGGTGCTAAAAAGAGCAGCATCGGCATGCTTAGCACGTCGTTTGGTAGAAATCCACGTGCGCGTTCTGCCAAAAGCACCATTTGCATGCACATCTTGTGGTTTTGCAGAAAACTTCATCCGCGTCTACCAAAAGATGCATGTGCATGCTTAAAACGCGTTTTCGCACAAATCCGTGCGCGGGTGCTAAAAAGAGCAGCATCGGCATGCTTAGCACGTCGTTTGGTAGAAATCCACGTGCGCGTTCTGCAAAAAGCACCATTTGCATGCACATCTTGTGGTTTTGCAAAAAACTTCATCCGCGTCTACCAAAAGATGCATGTGCATGCTTAAAACGCGTTTTCGCTCAAATGCGTGCGCGGGTGCTAAAAAGAGCAGCATCGGCATGCTTAGCACGTCGTTTGGTAGAAATCCACGTGCGCGTTCTGCCAAAAGCACCATTTGCATGCACATCTTGTGGTTTTGCAGAAAACTTCATCCGCGTCTACCAAAAGATGCATGTGCATGCTTAAAACGCGTTTTCGCACAAATCCGTGCGCGGGTGCTCAAAAGAGCAGCATCGGCAAGCTTAGCACGTCGTTTGGTAGAAATCCACGAGCGCGTTCTGCAAAAAGCACCATTGCATGCACATCTTGTGGTTTTGCAGAAAACTTCATCCGCGTCTACCAAAAGATGCATGTGCATGCTTAAAACGCGTTTTCGCACAAATGCGTGCGCGGGTGCTAAGAAGAGCAGCATCGGCATGCTTAGCACGTCGTTTGGTAGAAATCCACGTGCGCGTTCTGCCAAAAGCACCATTTGCATGCACATCTTGTGGTTTTGCAGAAAACTTCATCCGCGTCTACCAAAAGATGCATGTGCATGCTTAAAACGCGTTTTCGCACAAATGCGTGCGCGGGTGCTAAAAAGAGCAGCATCGGCATGCTTAGCACGTCGTTTGGTAGAAATCCACGTGCGCGTTCTGCAAAAAGCACCATTTGCATGCACATCTTATTGTTTTGCAGAAAACTTCATCCGCGTCTACCAAAAGATGCATGTGCATGCTTAAAACGCGTTTTCGCACAAATGCGTGCGCGGGTGCTAAAAAGAGCAGCATCGGCATGCTTAGCACGTCGTTTGGTAGAAATCCATGTGCGCGTTCTGCCAAAAGCACCATTTGCATGCACATCTTGTGGTGTTGCAGAAAACTTCATCCGCGTCTGCCAAAAGATGCATGTGCATGCTTAAAACGCGTTTTCGCACAAATCCGTGCGCGGGTGCTAAAAAGAGCAGCATCGGCATGCTTAGCACGTCGTTTGGTAGAAATCCACGTGCGCGTTCTGCAAAAAGCACCATTTGCATGCACATCTTGTGGTTTTGCAGAAAACTTCATCCGCGTCTACCAAAAGATGCATGTGCATGCTTAAAACGCGTTTTCGCACAAATCCGTGCGCGGGTGCTAAAAAGAGCAGCATCGGCATGCTTAGCACGTCGTTTGGTAGAAATCCACGTGCGCGTTCTGCAAAAAGCACCATTTGCATGCACATCTTGTGGTTTTGCAGAAAACTTCATCCGCGTCTACCAAAAGATGCATGTGCATGCTTAAGACGCGTTTTCGCACAAATGCGTGCGCGGGTGCTAAAAAGAGCAGCATCGGCATGCTTAGCACGTCGTTTGGTAGAAATCCATGAGCGCGTTCTGCAAAAAGCACCATTTGCATGCACATCTTGTGGTTTTGCAGAAAACTTCATCCGCGTCTACCAAAACATGCATGTGCATGCTTAAAACGCGTTTTCGCACAAATGCGTGCGCGGGTGCTAAAAAGAGCAGCATCGGCATGCTTAGCACGTCGTTTGGTAGAAATCCACGTGCGCGTTCTGCCAAAAGCACCATTTGCATGCACATCTTGTGGTTTTGCAGAAAACTTCATCCGCGTCTACCAAAAGATGCATGTGCATGCTTAAAACGCGTTTTCGCACAAATCCGTGCGCGGGTGCTAAAAAGAGCAGCATCGGCAAGCTTAGCATGTCGTTTGGTAGAAATCCACGTGCGCGTTCTGCAAAAAGCACCATTTGCATGCACATCTTGTGGTTTTGCAGAAAACTTCATCCGCGTCTACCAAAAGATGCATGTGCATGCCTAAAACGCGTTTTCGCACAAATGCGTGCGCGTGTGCTAAAAAGAGCAGCATCGGCATGCTTAGCACGTCGTTTGGTAGAAATCCACGTGCGCGTTCTGCAAAAAGCACAATTTGCATGCACATCTTGTGGTTTTGCAGAAAACTTCATCCGCGTCTACCAAAAGATGCATGTGCATGCTTAAAACGCGTTTTCGCACAAATGCGTGCGCGGGTGCTAAAAAGAGCAGCATCGGCATGCTTAGCACGTCGTTTGGTAGAAATCCACGTGCGCGTTCTGCAAAAAGCACCATTTGCATGCACATGTTGTTGTTTTGCAGAAAACTTCATCCGCGTCTACCAAAAGATGCATGTGCATGCTTAAAACGCGTTTTCGCACAAATGCGTGCGCGGGTGCTAAAAAGAGCAGCATCGGCATGCTTAGCACGTCGTTTGGTAGAAATCCATGTGCGCGTTCTGCCAAAAGCACCATTTGCATGCACATCTTGTGGTGTTGCAGAAAACTTCATCCGCGTCTACCAAAAGATGCATGTGCATGCTTAAAACGCGTTTTCGCACAAATCCGTGCGCGGGTGCTAAAAAGAGCAGCATCGGCATGCTTAGCACGTCGTTTGGTAGAAATCCACGTGCGCGTTCTGCAAAAAGCACCATTTGCATGCACATCTTGTGGTTTTGTAGAAAACTTCATCCGCGTCTACCAAAAGATGCATGTGCATGCTTAAAACGCGTTTTCGCACAAATCCGTGCGCGGGTGCTAAAAAGAGCAGCATCGGCATGCTTAGCACGTCGTTTGGTAGAAATCCACGTGCGCGTTCTGCAAAAAGCACCATTTGCATGCACATCTTGTGGTTTTGCAGAAAACTTCATCCGCGTCTACCAAAAGATGCATGTGCATGCTTAAGACGCGTTTTCGCACAAATGCGTGCGCGGGTGCTAAAAAGAGCAGCATCGGCATGCTTAGCACGTCGTTTGGTAGAAATCCATGAGCGCGTTCTGCAAAAAGCACCATTTGCATGCACATCTTGTGGTTTTGCAGAAAACTTCATCCGCGTCTACCAAAACATGCATGTGCATGCTTAAAACGCGTTTTCGCACAAATGCGTGCGCGGGTGCTAAAAAGAGCAGCATCGGCATGCTTAGCACGTCGTTTGGTAGAAATCCACGTGCGCGTTCTGCCAAAAGCACCATTTGCATGCACATCTTGTGGTTTTGCAGAAAACTTCATCCGCGTCTACCAAAAGATGCATGTGCATGCTTAAAACGCGTTTTCGCACAAATCCGTGCGCGGGTGCTAAAAAGAGCAGCATCGGCAAGCTTAGCACGTCGTTTGGTAGAAATCCACGTGCGCGTTCTGCAAAAAGCACCATTTGCATGCACATCTTGTGGTTTTGCAGAAAACTTCATCCGCGTCTACCAAAAGATGCATGTGCATGCTTAAAACGCGTTTTCGCACAAATGCGTGCGCGGGTGCTAAAAAGAGCAGCATCGGCATGCTTAGCACGTCGTTTGGTAGAAATCCACGTGCGCGTTCTGCAAAAAGCACAATTTGCATGCACATCTTGTGGTTTTGCAGAAAACTTCATCCGCGTCTACAAAAGATGCATGTGCATGCTTAAAACGCGTTTTCGCACAAATGCGTGCGCGGGTGCTAAAAAGAGCAGCATCGGCATGCTTAGCACGTCGTTTGGTAGAAATCCACGTGCGCGTTCTGCCAAAAGCACCATTTGCATGCACATCTTGTGGTTTTGCAGAAAACTTCATCCGCGTCTACCAAAAGATGCATGTGCATGCTTAAAACGCGTTTTCGCACAAATCCGTGCGCGGGTGCTAAAAAGAGCAGCATCGGCATGCTTAGCACGTCGTTTGGTAGAAATCCACGTGCGCGTTCTGCCAAAAGCACCATTTGCATGCACATCTTGTGGTTTTGCAGAAAACTTCATCCGCGTCTACCAAAAGATGCATGTGCATGCTTAAAACGCGTTTTCGCACAAATGCGTGCGCGGGTGCTAAAAAGAGCAGCATCGGCATGCTTAGCACGTCGTTTGGTAGAAATCCACGTGCGCGTTCTGCAAAAAGCACCATTTGCATGCACATCTTGTTGTTTTGCAGAAAACTTCATCCGCGTCTACCAAAAGATGCATGTGCATGCTTAAAACGCGTTTTCGCACAAATGCGTGCGCGGGTGCTAAAAAGAGCAGCATCGGCATGCTTAGCACGTCGTTTGGTAGAAATCCACGTGCGCGTTCTGCCAAAAGCACCATTTGCATGCACATCTTGTGGTTTTGCAGAAAACTTCATCCGCGTCTACCAAAAGATGCATGTGCATGCTTAAAACGCGTTTTCGCACAAATGCGTGCGCGGGTGCTAAAAAGAGCAGCATCGGCATGCTTAGCACGTCGTTTGGTAGAAATCCACGAGCGCGTTCTGCAAAAAGCACCATTTGCATGCACATCTTGTGGTTTTGCAGAAAACTTCATCCGCGTCTACCAAAAGATGCATGTGCATGCTTAAAACGCGTTTTCGCACAAATGCGTGCGCGGGTGCTAAAAAGAGCAGCATCGGCATGCTTAGCACGTCGTTTGGTAGAAATCCACGTGCGCGTTCTGCCAAAAGCACCATTTGCATGCACATCTTGTGGTTTTGCAGAAAACTTCATCCGCGTCTACCAAAAGATGCATGTGCATGCTTAAAACGCGTTTTCGCACAAATCCGTGCGCGGGTGCTAAAAAGAGCAGCATCGGCATGCTTAGCACGTCGTTTGGTAGAAATCCACGTGCGCGTTCTGCAAAAAGCACAATTTGCATGCACATCTTGTGGTTTTGCAGAAAACTTCATCCGCGTCTACCAAAAGATGCATGTGCATGCTTAAAACGCGTTTTCGCACAAATGCGTGCGCGGGTGCAAAAAGAGCAGCATCGGCATGCTTAGCACGTCGTTTGGTAGAAATCCACGTGCGCGTTCTGCCAAAAGCACCATTTGCATGCACATCTTGTGGTTTTGCAGAAAACTTCATCCGCGTCTACCAAAAGATGCATGTGCATGCTTAAAACGCGTTTTCGCACAAATCCGTGCGCGGGTGCTAAAAAGAGCAGCATCGGCATGCTTAGCACGTCGTTTGGTAGAAATCCACGTGCGCGTTCTGCCAAAAGCACCATTTGCATGCACATCTTGTGGTTTTGCAGAAAACTTCATCCGCGTCTACCAAAAGATGCATGTGCATGCTTAAAACGCGTTTTCGCACAAATGCGTGCGCGGGTGCTAAAAAGAGCAGCATCGGCATGCTTAGCACGTCGTTTGGTAGAAATCCACGTGCGCGTTCTGCAAAAAGCACCATTTGCATGCACATCTTGTTGTTTTGCAGAAAACTTCATCCGCGTCTACTAAAAGATGCATGTGCATGCTTAAAACGCGTTTTCGCTCAAATGCGTGCGCGGGTGCTAAAAAGAGCAGCATCGGCATGCTTAGCACGTCGTTTGGTAGAAATCCACGTGCGCGTTCTGCCAAAAGCACCATTTGCATGCACATCTTGTGGTTTTGCAGAAAACTTCATCCGCGTCTACCAAAAGATGCATGTGCATGCTTAAAACGCGTTTTCGCACAAATCCGTGCGCGGGTGCTAAAAAGAGCAGCATCGGCAAGCTTAGCACGTCGTTTGGTAGAAATCCACGAGCGCGTTCTGCAAAAAGCACCATTTGCATGCACATCTTGTGGTTTTGCAGAAAACTTCATCCGCGTCTACCAAAAGATGCATGTGCATGCTTAAAACGCGTTTTCGCACAAATGCGTGCGCGGGTGCTAAGAAGAGCAGCATCGGCATGCTTAGCACGTCGTTTGGTAGAAATCCACGTGCGCGTTCTGCCAAAAGCACCATTTGCATGCACATCTTGTGGTTTTGCAGAAAACTTCATCCGCGTCTACCAAAAGATGCATGTGCATGCTTAAAACGCGTTTTCGCACAAATGCGTGCGCGGGTGCTAAAAAGAGCAGCATCGGCATGCTTAGCACGTCGTTTGGTAGAAATCCACGTGCGCGTTCTGCAAAAAGCACCATTTGCATGCACATCTTGTTGTTTTGCAGAAAACTTCATCCGCGTCTACCAAAAGATGCATGTGCATGCTTAAAACGCGTTTTCGCACAAATGCGTGCGCGGGTGCTAAAAAGAGCAGCATCGGCATGCTTAGCACGTCCTTTGGTAGAAATCCATGTGCGCGTTCTGCCAAAAGCACCATTTGCATGCACATCTTGTGGTTTTGCAGAAAACTTCATCCGCGTCTACCAAAAGATGCATGTGCATGCTTAAAACGCGTTTTCGCACAAATCCGTGCGCGGGTGCTAAAAAGAGCAGCATCGGCATGCTTAGCACGTCGTTTGGTAGAAATCCACGTGCGCGTTCTGCAAAAAGCACCATTTGCATGCACATCTTGTGGTTTTGCAGAAAACTTCATCCGCGTCTACCAAAAGATGCATGTGCATGCTTAAAACGCGTTTTCGCACAAATCCGTGCGCGGGTGCTAAAAAGAGCAGCATCGGCATGCTTAGCACGTCGTTTGGTAGAAATCCACGTGCGCGTTCTGCAAAAAGCACCATTTGCATGCACATCTTGTGGTTTTGCAGAAAACTTCATCCGCGTCTACCAAAAGATGCATGTGCATGCTTAAGACGCGTTTTCGCACAAATGCGTGCGCGGGTGCTAAAAAGAGCAGCATCGGCATGCTTAGCACGTCGTTTGGTAGAAATCCATGAGCGCGTTCTGCAAGAAGCACCATTTGCATGCACATCTTGTGGTTTTGCAGAAAACTTCATCCGCGTCTACCAAAACATGCATGTGCATGCTTAAAACGCGTTTTCGCACAAATGCGTGCGCGGGTGCTAAAAAGAGCAGCATCGGCATGCTTAGCACGTCGTTTGGTAGAAATCCACGTGTGCGCTCTGCCAAAAGCACCATTTGCATGCACATCTTGTGGTTTTGCAGAAAACTTCTTCCGCGTCTACCAAAAGATGCATGTGCATGCTTAAAACGCGTTTTCGCACAAATCCGTGCGCGGGTGCTAAAAAGAGCAGCATCGGCAAGCTTAGCACGTCGTTTGGTAGAAATCCACGTGCGCGTTCTGCAAAAAGCACCATTTGCATGCACATCTTGTGGTTTTGCAGAAAACTTCATCCGCGTCTACCAAAAGATGCATGTGCATGCTTAAAACGCGTTTTCGCACAAATGCGTGCGCGGGTGCTAAAAAGAGCAGCATCGGCATGCTTAGCACGTCGTTTGGTAGAAATCCACGTGCGCGTTCTGCAAAAAGCACAATTTGCATGCACATCTTGTGGTTTTGCAGAAAACTTCATCCGCGTCTACCAAAAGATGCATGTGCATGCTTAAAACGCGTTTTCGCACAAATGCGTGCGCGGGTGCTAAAAAGAGCAGCATCGGCATGCTTAGCACGTCGTTTGGTAGAAATCCACGTGCGCGTTCTGCCAAAAGCACCATTTGCATGCACATCTTGTGGTTTTGCAGAAAACTTCATCCGCGTCTACCAAAAGATGCATGTGCATGCTTAAACGCGTTTTCGCACAAATCCGTGCGCGGGTGCTAAAAAGAGCAGCATCGGCATGCTTAGCACGTCGTTTGGTAGAAATCCCCGTGCGCGTTCTGCCAAAAGCACCATTTGCATGCACATCTTGTGGTTTTGCAGAAAACTTCATCCGCGTCTACCAAAAGATGCATGTGCATGCTTAAAACGCGTTTTCGCACAAATGCGTGCGCGGGTGCTAAAAAGAGCAGCATCGGCATGCTTAGCACGTCGTTTGGTAGAAATCCACGTGCGCGTTCTGCAAAAAGCACCATTTGCATGCACATCTTGTTGTTTTGCAGAAAACTTCATCCGCGTCTACCAAAAGATGCATGTGCATGCTTAAAACGCGTTTTCGCACAAATGCGTGCGCGGGTGCTAAAAAGAGCAGCATCGGCATGCTTAGCACGTCGTTTGGTAGAAATCCACGTGAGCGTTCTGCCAAAAGCACCATTTGCATGCACATCTTGTGGTTTTGCAGAAAACTTCATCCGCGTCTACCAAAAGATGCATGTGCATGCTTAAAACGCGTTTTCGCACAAATGCGTGCGCGGCTGCTAAAAAGAGCAGCATCGGCATGCTTAGCACGTCGTTTGGTAGAAATCCATGAGCGCGTTCTGCAAGAAGCACCATTTGCATGCACATCTTGTGGTTTTGCAGAAAACTTCATCCGCGTCTACCAAAACATGCATGTGCATGCTTAAAACGCGTTTTCGCACAAATGCGTGCGCGGGTGCTAAAAAGAGCAGCATCGGCATGCTTAGCACGTCGTTTGGTAGAAATCCACGTGCGCGTTCTGCCAAAAGCACCATTTGCATGCACATCTTGTGGTTTTGCAGAAAACTTCATCCGCGTCTACCAAAAGATGCATGTGCATGCTTAAAACGCGTTTTCGCACAAATCCGTGCGCGGGTGCTAAAAAGAGCAGCATCGGCAAGCTTAGCACGTCGTTTGGTAGAAATCCACGTGCGCGTTCTGCAAAAAGCACCATTTGCATGCACATCTTGTGGTTTTGCAGAAAACTTCATCCGCGTCTACCAAAAGATGCATGTGCATGCTTAAAACGCGTTTTCGCACAAATGCGTGCGCGGGTGCTAAAAAGAGCAGCATCGGCATGCTTAGCACGTATCTGTCTCGCGTGTGTTGAGCGCGTTCTGCAAGAAGCACCATTTGCATGCACATCTTGTGGTTTTGCAGGAAACTTCATCCGCGTCTACCAAAAGATGCATGTGCATGCTTAAAACGCGTTTTCGCACAAATCCGTGCGCGGGTGCTAAAAAGAGCAGCATCGGCAAGCTTAGCACGTCGTTTGGTAGAAATCCACGTGCGCGTTCTGCAAAAAGCACCATTTGCATGCACATCTTGTGGTTTTGCAGAAAACTTCATCCGCGTCTACCAAAAGATGCATGTGCATGCTTAAAACGCGTTTTCGCACAAATCCGTGCGCGGGTGCTAAAAAGAGCAGCATCGGCATGCTTAGCACGTCGTTTGGTAGAAATCCCCGTGCGCGTTCTGCCAAAAGCACCATTTGCATGCACATCTTGTGGTTTTGCAGAAAACTTCATCCGCGTCTACCAAAAGATGCATGTGCATGCTTAAAACGCGTTTTCGCACAAATGCGTGCGCGGGTGCTAAAAAGAGCAGCATCGGCATGCTTAGCACGTCGTTTGGTAGAAATCCACGTGCGCGTTCTGCAAAAAGCACCATTTGCATGCACATCTTGTTGTTTTGCAGAAAACTTCATCCGCGTCTACCAAAAGATGCATGTGCATGCTTAAAACGCGTTTTCGCACAAATGCGTGCGCGGGTGCTAAAAAGAGCAGCATCGGCATGCTTAGCACGTCGTTTGGTAGAAATCCACGTGAGCGTTCTGCCAAAAGCACCATTTGCATGCACATCTTGTGGTTTTGCAGAAAACTTCATCCGCGTCTACCAAAAGATGCATGTGCATGCTTAAAACGCGTTTTCGCACAAATGCGTGCGCGGCTGCTAAAAAGAGCAGCATCGGCATGCTTAGCACGTCGTTTGGTAGAAATCCATGAGCGCGTTCTGCAAGAAGCACCATTTGCATGCACATCTTGTGGTTTTGCAGAAAACTTCATCCGCGTCTACCAAAACATGCATGTGCATGCTTAAAACGCGTTTTCGCACAAATGCGTGCGCGGGTGCTAAAAAGAGCAGCATCGGCATGCTTAGCACGTCGTTTGGTAGAAATCCACGTGCGCGTTCTGCCAAAAGCACCATTTGCATGCACATCTTGTGGTTTTGCAGAAAACTTCATCCGCGTCTACCAAAAGATGCATGTGCATGCTTAAAACGCGTTTTCGCACAAATCCGTGCGCGGGTGCTAAAAAGAGCAGCATCGGCAAGCTTAGCACGTCGTTTGGTAGAAATCCACGTGCGCGTTCTGCAAAAAGCACCATTTGCATGCACATCTTGTGGTTTTGCAGAAAACTTCATCCGCGTCTACCAAAAGATGCATGTGCATGCTTAAAACGCGTTTTCGCACAAATGCGTGCGCGGGTGCTAAAAAGAGCAGCATCGGCATGCTTAGCACGTCGTTTGGTAGAAATCCATGAGCGCGTTCTGCAAGAAGCACCATTTGCATGCACATCTTGTGGTTTTGCAGGAAACTTCATCCGCGTCTACCAAAAGATGCATGTGCATGCTTAAAACGCGTTTTCGCACAAATCCGTGCGCGGGTGCTAAAAAGAGCAGCATCGGCAAGCTTAGCACGTCGTTTGGTAGAAATCCACGTGCGCGTTCTGCAAAAAGCACCATTTGCATGCACATCTTGTGGTTTTGCAGAAAACTTCATCCGCGTCTACCAAAAGATGCATGTGCATGCTTAAAACGCGTTTTCGCACAAATGCGTGCGCGGGTGCTAAAAAGAGCAGCATCGGCATGCTTAGCACGTCGTTTGGTAGAAATCCACGTGCGCGTTCTGCAAAAAGCACAATTTGCATGCACATCTTGTGGTTTTGCAGAAAACTTCATCCGCGTCTACCAAAAGATGCATGTGCATGCTTAAAACGCGTTTTCGCACAAATGCGTGCGCGGGTGCTAAAAAGAGCAGCATCGGCATGCTTAGCACGTCGTTTGGTAGAAATCCACGTGCGCGTTCTGCCAAAAGCACCATTTGCATGCACATCTTGTGGTTTTGCAGAAAACTTCATCCGCGTCTACCAAAAGATGCATGTGCATGCTTAAAACGCGTTTTCGCACAAATCCGTGCGCGGGTGCTAAAAAGAGCAGCATCGGCATGCTTAGCACGTCGTTTGGTAGAAATCCACGTGCGCGTTCTGCCAAAAGCACCATTTGCATGCACATCTTGTGGTTTTGCAGAAAACTTCATCCGCGTCTACCAAAAGATGCATGTGCATGCTTAAAACGCGTTTTCGCACAAATGCGTGCGCGGGTGCTAAAAAGAGCAGCATCGGCATGCTTAGCACGTCGTTTGGTAGAAATCCACGTGCGCGTTCTGCAAAAAAGCACCATTTGCATGCACATCTTGTTGTTTTGCAGAAAACTTCATCCGCGTCTAACCTTTTTACCAAAAGATGCATGTGCATGCTTAAAACGCGTTTTCGCACAAATCCGTGCGCGGGTGCTAAAAAGAGCAGCATCGGCAAGCTTAGCACGTCGTTTGGTAGAAATCCACGTGCGCGTTCTGCAAAAAGCACCATTTGCATGCACATCTTGTGGTTTTGCAGAAAACTTCATCCGCGTCTACCAAAAGATGCATGTGCATGCTTAAAACGCGTTTTCGCACAAATGCGTGCGCGGGTGCTAAAAAGAGCAGCATCGGCATGCTTAGCACGTCGTTTGGTAGAAATCCATGAGCGCGTTCTGCAAGAAGCACCATTTGCATGCACATCTTGTGGTTTTGCAGAAAACTTCATCCGCGTCTACCAAAAGATGCATGTGCATGCTTAAAACGCGTTTTCGCACAAATCCGTGCGCGGGTGCTAAAAAAAGCAGCATCGGCAAGCTTAGCACGTCGTTTGGTAGAAATCCACGTGCGCGTTCTGCAAAAAGCACCATTTGCATGCACATCTTGTGGTTTTGCAGAAAACTTCATCCGCGTCTACCAAAAGATGCATGTGCATGCTTAAAACGCGTTTTCGCACAAATGCGTGCGCGGGTGCTAAAAAGAGCAGCATCGGCATGCTTAGCCCGTCGTTTGGTAGAAATCCACGTGCGCGTTCTGCAAAAAGCACAATTTGCATGCACATCTTGTGGTTTTGCAGAAAACTTCATCCGCGTCTACCAAAAGATGCATGTGCATGCTTAAAACGCGTTTTCGCACAAATGCGTGCGCGGGTGCTAAAAAGAGCAGCATCGGCATGCTTAGCACGTCGTTTGGTAGAAATCCACGTGCGCGTTCTGCCAAAAGCACCATTTGCATGCACATCTTGTGGTTTTGCAGAAAACTTCATCCGCGTCTACCAAAAGATGCATGTGCATGCTTAAAACGCGTTTTCGCACAAATCCGTGCGCGGGTGCTAAAAAGAGCAGCATCGGCATGCTTAGCACGTCGTTTGGTAGAAATCCACGTGCGCGTTCTGCCAAAAGCACCATTTGCATGCACATCTTGTGGTTTTGCAGAAAACTTCATCCGCGTCTACCAAAAGATGCATGTGCATGCTTAAAACGCGTTTTCGCACAAATGCGTGCGCGGGTGCTAAAAAGAGCAGCATCGGCATGCTTAGCACGTCGTTTGGTAGAAATCCACGTGCGCGTTCTGCAAAAAGCACCATTTGCATGCACATCTTGTTGTTTTGCAGAAAACTTCATCCGCGTCTACCAAAAGATGCATGTGCATGCTTAAAACGCGTTTTCGCACAAATGCGTGCGCGGGTGCTAAAAAGAGCAGCATCGGCATGCTTAGCACGTCGTTTGGTAGAAATCCACGTGAGCGTTCTGCCAAAAGCACCATTTGCATGCACATCTTGTGGTTTTGCAGAAAAATTCATCCGCGTCTACCAAAAGATGCATGTGCATGCTTAAAACGCGTTTTCGCACAAATGCGTGCGCGGGTGCTAAAAAGAGCAGCATCGGCATGCTTAGCACGTCGTTTGGTAGAAATCCATGAGCGCGTTCTGCAAGAAGCACCATTTGCATGCACATCTTGTGGTTTGGAGAAAACTTCATCCGCGTCTACCAAAACATGCATGTGCATGCTTAAAACGCGTTTTCGCACAAATGCGTGCGCGGGTGCTAAAAAGAGCAGCATCGGCATGCTTAGCACGTCGTTTGGTAGAAATCCACGTGCGCGTTCTGCCAAAAGCACCATTTGCATGCACATCTTGTGGTTTTGCAGAAAACTTCATCCGCGTCTACCAAAAGATGCATGTGCATGCTTAAAACGCGTTTTCGCACAAATGCGTGCGCGGGTGCTAAAAAGAGCAGCATCGGCATGCTTAGCACGTCGTTTGGTAGAAATCCACGTGAGCGTTCTGCCAAAAGCACCATTTGCATGCACATCTTGTGGTTTTGCAGAAAACTTCATCCGCGTCTACCAAAAGATGCATGTGCATGCTTAAAACGCGTTTTCGCACAAATGCGTGCGCGGGTGCTAAAAAGAGCAGCATCGGCATGCTTAGCACGTCGTTTGGTAGAAATCCATGAGCGCGTTCTGCAAGAAGCACCATTTGCATGCACATCTTGTGGTTTTGCAGAAAACTTCATCCGCGTCTACCAAAAGATGCATGTGCATGCTTAAAACGCGTTTTCGCACAAATCCGTGCGCGGGTGCTAAAAAGAGCAGCATCGGCAAGCTTAGCACGTCGTTTGGCAGAAATCCACGTGCGCGTTCTGCAAAAAGCACCATTTGCATGCACATCTTGTGGTTTTGCAGAAAACTTCATCCGCGTCTACCAAAAGATGCATGTGCACGCGTTTTCGCACAAATGCGTGCGCGGGTGCTAAAAAGAGCAGCAGCGGCATGCTTAGCACGTCGTTTGGTAGAAATCCACGTGCGCGTTCTGCAAAAAGCACAATTTGCATGCACATCTTGTGGTTTTGCAGAAAACTTCATCCGCGTCTACCAAAAGATGCATGTGCATGCTTAAAACGCGTTTTCGCACAAATGCGTGCGCGGGTGCTAAAAAGAGCAGCATCGGCATGCTTAGCACGTCGTTTGGTAGAAATCCACGTGCGCGTTCTGCCAAAAGCACCATTTGCATGCACATCTTGTGGTTTTGCAGAAAACTTCATCCGCGTCTACCAAAAGATGCATGTGCATGCTTAAAACGCGTTTTCGCACAAATCCGTGCGCGGGTGCTAAAAAGAGCAGCATCGGCATGCTTAGCACGTCGTTTGGTAGAAATCCACGTGCGCGTTCTGCCAAAAGCACCATTTGCATGCACATCTTGTGGTTTTGCAGAAAACTTCATCCGCGTCTACCAAAAGATGCATGTGCATGCTTAAAACGCGTTTTCGCACAAATGCGTGCGCGGGTGCTAAAAAGAGCAGCATCGGCATGCTTAGCACGTCGTTTGTTAGAAATCCACGTGCGCGTTCTGCAAAAAGCACCATTTGCATGCACATCTTGTTGTTTTGCAGAAAACTTCATCCGCGTCTACCAAAAGATGCATGTGCATGCTTAAAACGCGTTTTCGCACAAATGCGTGCGCGGGTGCTAAAAAGAGCAGCATCGGCATGCTTAGCACGTCGTTTGGTAGAAATCCACGTGAGCGTTCTGCCAAAAGCACCATTTGCATGCACATCTTGTGGTTTTGCAGAAAACTTCATCCGCGTCTACCAAAAGATGCATGTGCATGCTTAAAACGCGTTTTCGCACAAATGCGTGCGCGGGTGCTAAAAAGAGCAGCATCGGCATGCTTAGCACGTCGTTTGGTAGAAATCCATGAGCGCGTTCTGCAAGAAGCTCCATTTGCATGCACATCTTGTGGTTTGGAGAAAACTTCATCCGCGTCTACCAAAACATGCATGTGCATACTTAAAACGCGTTTTCGCACAAATGCGTGCGCGGGTGCTAAAAAGAGCAGCATCGGCATGCTTAGCACGTCGTTTGGTAGAAATCCACGTGCGCGTTCTGCCAAAAGCACCATTTGCATGCACATCTTGTGGTTTTGCAGAAAACTTCATCCGCGTCTACCAAAAGATGCATGTGCATGCTTAAAACGCGTTTTCGCACAAATCCGTGCGCGGGTGCTAAAAAGAGCAGCATCGGCAAGCTTAGCACGTCGTTTGGTAGAAATCCACGTGCGCGTTCTGCAAAAAGCACCATTTGCATGCACATCTTGTGGTTTTGCAGAAAACTTCATCCGCGTCTACCAAAAGATGCATGTGCATGCTTAAAACGCGTTTTCGCACAAATGCGTGCGCGGGTGCTAAAAAGAGCAGCAGCGGCATGCTTAGCACGTCGTTTGGTAGAAATCCACGTGCGCGTTCTGCAAAAAGCACAATTTGCATGCACATCTTGTGGTTTTGCAGAAAACTTCATCCGCGTCTACCAAAAGATGCATGTGCATGCTTAAAACGCGTTTTCGCACAAATGCGTGCGCGGGTGCTAAAAAGAGCAGCATCGGCATGCTTAGCACGTCGTTTGGTAGAAATCCACGTGCGCGTTCTGCCAAAAGCACCATTTGCATGCACATCTTGTGGTTTTGCAGAAAACTTCATCCGCGTCTACCAAAAGATGCATGTGCATGCTTAAAACGCGTTTTCGCACAAATCCGTGCGCGGGTGCTAAAAAGAGCAGCATCGGCATGCTTAGCACGTCGTTTGGTAGAAATCCACGTGCGCGTTCTGCCAAAAGCACCATTTGCATGCACATCTTGTGGTTTTGCAGAAAACTTCATCCGCGTCTACCAAAAGATGCATGTGCATGCTTAAAACGCGTTTTCGCACAAATGCGTGCGCGGGTGCTAAAAAGAGCAGCATCGGCATGCTTAGCACGTCGTTTGTTAGAAATCCACGTGCGCGTTCTGCAAAAAGCACCATTTGCATGCACATCTTGTTGTTTTGCAGAAAACTTCATCCGCGTCTACCAAAAGATGCATGTGCATGCTTAAAACGCGTTTTCGCACAAATGCGTGCGCGGGTGCTAAAAAGAGCAGCATCGGCATGCTTAGCACGTCGTTTGGTAGAAATCCACGTGAGCGTTCTGCCAAAAGCACCATTTGCATGCACATCTTGTGGTTTTGCAGAAAACTTCATCCGCGTCTACCAAAAGATGCATGTGCATGCTTAAAACGCGTTTTCGCACAAATGCGTGCGCGGGTGCTAAAAAGAGCAGCATCGGCATGCTTAGCACGTCGTTTGGTAGAAATCCATGAGCGCGTTCTGCAAGAAGCTCCATTTGCATGCACATCTTGTGGTTTGGAGAAAACTTCATCCGCGTCTACCAAAACATGCATGTGCATACTTAAAACGCGTTTTCGCACAAATGCGTGCGCGGGTGCTAAAAAGAGCAGCATCGGCATGCTTAGCACGTCGTTTGGTAGAAATCCACGTGCGCGTTCTGCCAAAAGCACCATTTGCATGCACATCTTGTGGTTTTGCAGAAAACTTCATCCGCGTCTACCAAAAGATGCATGTGCATGCTTAAAACGCGTTTTCGCACAAATCCGTGCGCGGGTGCTAAAAAGAGCAGCATCGGCAAGCTTAGCACGTCGTTTGGTAGAAATCCACGTGCGCGTTCTGCAAAAAGCACCATTTGCATGCACATCTTGTGGTTTTGCAGAAAACTTCATCCGCGTCTACCAAAAGATGCATGTGCATGCTTAAAACGCGTTTTCGCACAAATGCGTGCGCGGGTGCTAAAAAGAGCAGCATCGGCATGCTTAGCACGTCGTTTGGTAGAAATCCACGTGCGCGTTCTGCCAAAAGCACCATTTGCACGCACATCTTGTGGTTTTGCAGAAAACTTCATCCGCGTCTACCAAAAGATGCATGTGCATGCTTAAAACGCGTTTTCGCACAAATCCGTGCGCGGGTGCTAAAAAGAGCAGCATCGGCATGCTTAGCACGTCGTTTGGTAGAAATCCACGTGCGCGTTCTGCCAAAAGCACCATTTGCATGCACATCTTGTGGTTTTGCAGAAAACTTCATCCGCGTCTACCAAAAGATGCATGTGCATGCTTAAAACGCGTTTTCGCACAAATGCGTGCGCGGGTGCTAAAAAGAGCAGCATCGGCATGCTTAGCACGTCGTTTGGTAGAAATCCACGTGCGCGTTCTGCAAAAAGCACCATTTGCATGCACATCTTGTTGTTTTGCAGAAAACTTCATCCGCGTCTACCAAAAGATGCATGTGCATGCTTAAAACGCGTTTTCGCACAAATGCGTGCGCGGGTGCTAAAAAGAGCAGCATCGGCATGCTTAGCACGTCGTTTGGTAGAAATCCACGTGAGCGTTCTGCCAAAAGCACCATTTGCATGCACATCTTGTGGTTTTGCAGAAAACTTCATCCGCGTCTACCAAAAGATGCATGTGCATGCTTAAAACGCGTTTTCGCACAAATGCGTGCGCGGGTGCTAAAAAGAGCAGCATCGGCATGCTTAGCACGTCGTTTGGTAGAAATCCACGAGCGCGTTCTGCAAAAAGCACCATTTGCATGCACATCTTGTGGTTTTGCAGAAAACTTCATCCGCGTCTACCAAAAGATGCATGTGCATGCTTAAAACGCGTTTTCGCACAAATGCGTGCGCGGGTGCTAAAAAGAGCAGCATCGGCATGCTTAGCACGTCGTTTGGTAGAAATCCACGTGCGCGTTCTGCCAAAAGCACCATTTGCATGCACATCTTGTGGTTTTGCAGAAAACTTCATCCGCGTCTACCAAAAGATGCATGTGCATGCTTAAAACGCGTTTTCGCACAAATGCGTGCGCGGGTGCTAAAAAAAGCAGCATCGGCATGCTTAGCACGTCGTTTGGTAGAAATCCACGAGCGCGTTCTGCAAAAAGCACCATTTGCATGCACATCTTGTGGTTTTGCAGAAAACTTCATCCGCGTCTACCAAAAGATGCATGTGCATGCTTAAAACGCGTTTTCGCACAAATGCGTGCGCGGGTGCTAAAAAGAGCAGCATCGGCATGCTTAGCACGTCGTTTGGTAGAAATCCACGTGCGCGTTCTGCCAAAAGCACCATTTGCATGCACATCTTGTGGTTTTGCAGAAAACTTCATCCGCGTCTACCAAAAGATGCATGTGCATGCTTAAAACGCGTTTTCGCACAAATCCGTGCGCGGGTGCTAAAAAGAGCAGCATCGGCATGCTTAGCACGTCGTTTGGTAGAAATCCACGTGCGTGTTCTGCAAAAAGCACAATTTGCATGCACATCTTGTGGTTTTGCAGAAAACTTCATCCGCGTCTACCAAAAGATGCATGTGCATGCTTAAAACGCGTTTTCGCACAAATGCGTGCGCGGGTGCTAAAAAGAGCAGCATCGGCATGCTTAGCACGTCGTTTGGTAGAAATCCACGTGCGCGTTCTGCCAAAAGCACCATTTGCATGCACATCTTGTGGTTTTGCAGAAAACTTCATCCGCGTCTACCAAAAGATGCATGTGCATGCTTAAAACGCGTTTTCGCACAAATCCGTGCGCGGGTGCTAAAAAGAGCAGCATCGGCATGCTTAGCACGTCGTTTGGTAGAAATCCACGTGCGCGTTCTGCCAAAAGCACCATTTGCATGCACATCTTGTGGTTTTGCAGAAAACTTCATCCGCGTCTACCAAAAGATGCATGTGCATGCTTAAAACGCGTTTTCGCACAAATGCGTGCGCGGGTGCTAAAAAGAGCAGCATCGGCATGCTTAGCACGTCGTTTGGTAGAAATCCACGTGCGCGTTCTGCAAAAAGCACCATTTGCATGCACATCTTGTTGTTTTCCAGAAAACTTCATCCGCGTCTACCAAAAGATGCATGTGCATGCTTAAAACGCGTTTTCGCACAAATGCGTGCGCGGGTGCTAAAAAGAGCAGCATCGGCATGGTTAGCACGTCGTTTGGTAGAAATCCACGTGCGCGTTCTGCCAAAAGCACCATTTGCATGCACATCTTGTGGTTTTGCAGAAAACTTCATCCGCGTCTACCAAAAGATGCATGTGCATGCTTAAAACGCGTTTTCGCACAAATCCGTGCGCGGGTGCTAAAAAGAGACGCATCGGCAAGCTTAGCACGTCGTTTGGTAGAAATCCACGTGCGCGTTCTGCAAAAAGCACCATTTGCATGCACATCTTGTGGTTTTGCAGAAAACTTCATCCGCGTCTACCAAAAGATGCATGTGCGTGCTTAAAACGCGTTTTCGCACAAATGCGTGCGCGGGTGCTAAAAAGAGCAGCGTCGGCATGCTTAGCACGTCGTTTGGTAGAAATCCACGTGCGCGTTCTGCAAAAAGCACAATTTGCATGCACATCTTGTGGTTTTGCAGAAAACTTCATCCGCGTCTACCAAAAGATGCATGTGCATGCTTAAAACGCGTTTTCGCACAAATGCGTGCGCGGGTGCTAAAAAGAGCAGCATCGGCATGCTTAGCACGTCGTTTGGTAGAAATCCACGTGCGCGTTCTGCCAAAAGCACCATTTGCATGC
Organism: Dermacentor andersoni; assembly: GCF_023375885.2. Lineage (NCBI taxonomy): Eukaryota > Metazoa > Arthropoda > Arachnida > Ixodida > Ixodidae > Dermacentor > Dermacentor andersoni. The sequence continues at coordinate 8,279 of NW_027314944.1, read as the reverse complement.
ACATCTTGTGGTTTTGCAGAAAACTTCATCCGCGTCTACCAAAAGATGCATGTGCATGCTTAAAACGCGTTTTCGCACAAATCCGTGCGCGGGTGCTAAAAAGAGCAGCATCGGCATGCTTAGCACGTCGTTTGGTAGAAATCCACGTGCGCGTTCTGCCAAAAGCACCATTTGCATGCACATCTTGTGGTTTTGCAGAAAACTTCATCCGCGTCTACCAAAAGATGCATGTGCATGCTTAAAACGCGTTTTCGCACAAATCCGTGCGCGGGTGCTAAAAAGAGCAGCATCGGCATGCTTAGCACGTCGTTTGGTAGAAATCCACGTGCGCGTTCTGCCAAAAGCACCATTTGCATGCACATCTTGTGGTTTTGCAGAAAACTTCATCCGCGTCTACCAAAAGATGCATGTGCATGCTTAAAACGCGTTTTCGCACAAATGCGTGCGCGGGTGCTAAAAAGAGCAGCATCGGCATGCTTAGCACGTCGTTTGGTAGAAATCCACGTGCGCGTTCTGCAAAAAGCACCATTTGCATGCACATCTTGTTGTTTTGCAGAAAACTTCATCCGCGTCTACCAAAAGATGCATGTGCATGCTTAAAACGCGTTTTCGCACAAATGCGTGCGCGGGTGCTAAAAAGAGCAGCATCGGCATGCTTAGCACGTCGTTTGGTAGAAATCCACGTGCGCGTTCTGCCAAAAGCACCATTTGCATGCACATCTTGTGGTTTTGCAGAAAACTTCATCCGCGTCTACCAAAAGATGCATGTGCATGCTTAAAACGCGTTTTCGCACAAATGCGTGCGCGGGTGCTAAAAAGAGCAGCATCGGCATGCTTAGCACGTCGTTTGGTAGAAATCCACGTGCGCGTTCTGCCAAAAGCACCATTTGCATGCACATCTTGTGGTTTTGCAGAAAACTTCATCCGCGTCTACCAAAAGATGCATGTGCATGCTTAAAACGCGTTTTCGCACAAATCCGTGCGCGGGTGCTAAAAAGAGCAGCATCGGCATGCTTAGCACGTCGTTTGGTAGAAATCCACGTGCGCGTTCTGCCAAAAGCACCATTTGCATGCACATCTTGTGGTTTTGCAGAAAACTTCATCCGCGTCTACCAAAAGATGCATGTGCATGCTTAAAACGCGTTTTCGCACAAATCCGTGCGCGGGTGCTAAAAAGAGCAGCATCGGCATGCTTAGCACGTCGTTTGGTAGAAATCCACGTGCGCGTTCTGCCAAAAGCACCATTTGCATGCACATCTTGTGGTTTTGCAGAAAACTTCATCCGCGTCTACCAAAAGATGCATGTGCATGCTTAAAACGCGTTTTCGCACAAATGCGTGCGCGGGTGCTAAAAAGAGCAGCATCGGCATGCTTAGCACGTCGTTTGGTAGAAATCCACGTGCGCGTTCTGCCAAAAGCACCATTTGCATGCACATCTTGTGGTTTTGCAGAAAACTTCATCCGCGTCTACCAAAAGATGCATGTGCATGCTTAAAACGCGTTTTCGCACAAATCCGTGCGCGGGTGCTAAAAAGAGCAGCATCGGCATGCTTAGCACGTCGTTTGGTAGAAATCCACGTGAGCGTTCTGCCAAAAGCACCATTTGCATGCACATCTTGTGGTTTTGCAGAAAACTTCATCCGCGTCTACCAAAAGATGCATGTGCATGCTTAAAACGCGTTTTCGCACAAATGCGTGCGCGGGTGCTAAAAAGAGCAGCATCGGCATGCTTAGCACGTCGTTTGGTAGAAATCCACGAGCGCGTTCTGCAAAAAGCACCATTTGCATGCACATCTTGTGGTTTTGCAGAAAACTTCATCCGCGTCTACCAAAAGATGCATGTGCATGCTTAAAACGCGTTTTCGCACAAATGCGTGCGCGGGTGCTAAAAAGAGCAGCATCGGCATGCTTAGCACGTCGTTTGGTAGAAATCCACGTGCGCGTTCTGCCAAAAGCACCATTTGCATGCACATCTTGTGGTTTTGCAGAAAACTTCATCCGCGTCTACCAAAAGATGCATGTGCATGCTTAAAACGCGTTTTCGCACAAATGCGTGCGCGGGTGCTAAAAAAAGCAGCATCGGCATGCTTAGCACGTCGTTTGGTAGAAATCCACGAGCGCGTTCTGCAAAAAGCACCATTTGCATGCACATCTTGTGGTTTTGCAGAAAACTTCATCCGCGTCTACCAAAAGATGCATGTGCATGCTTAAAACGCGTTTTCGCACAAATGCGTGCGCGGGTGCTAAAAAGAGCAGCATCGGCATGCTTAGCACGTCGTTTGGTAGAAATCCACGTGCGCGTTCTGCCAAAAGCACCATTTGCATGCACATCTTGTGGTTTTGCAGAAAACTTCATCCGCGTCTACCAAAAGATGCATGTGCATGCTTAAAACGCGTTTTCGCACAAATCCGTGCGCGGGTGCTAAAAAGAGCAGCATCGGCATGCTTAGCACGTCGTTTGGTAGAAATCCACGTGCGCGTTCTGCAAAAAGCACAATTTGCATGCACATCTTGTGGTTTTGCAGAAAACTTCATCCGCGTCTACCAAAAGATGCATGTGCATGCTTAAAACGCGTTTTCGCACAAATGCGTGCGCGGGTGCTAAAAAGAGCAGCATCGGCATGCTTAGCACGTCGTTTGGTAGAAATCCACGTGCGCGTTCTGCCAAAAGCACCATTTGCATGCACATCTTGTGGTTTTGCAGAAAACTTCATCCGCGTCTACCAAAAGATGCATGTGCATGCTTAAAACGCGTTTTCGCACAAATCCGTGCGCGGGTGCTAAAAAGAGCAGCATCGGCATGCTTAGCACGTCGTTTGGTAGAAATCCACGTGCGCGTTCTGCCAAAAGCACCATTTGCATGCACATCTTGTGGTTTTGCAGAAAACTTCATCCGCGTCTACCAAAAGATGCATGTGCATGCTTAAAACGCGTTTTCGCACAAATGCGTGCGCGGGTGCTAAAAAGAGCAGCATCGGCATGCTTAGCACGTCGTTTGGTAGAAATCCACGTGCGCGTTCTGCAAAAAGCACCATTTGCATGCACATCTTGTTGTTTTCCAGAAAACTTCATCCGCGTCTACCAAAAGATGCATGTGCATGCTTAAAACGCGTTTTCGCACAAATGCGTGCGCGGGTGCTAAAAAGAGCAGCATCGGCATGGTTAGCACGTCGTTTGGTAGAAATCCACGTGCGCGTTCTGCCAAAAGCACCATTTGCATGCACATCTTGTGGTTTTGCAGAAAACTTCATCCGCGTCTACCAAAAGATGCATGTGCATGCTTAAAACGCGTTTTCGCACAAATCCGTGCGCGGGTGCTAAAAAGAGACGCATCGGCAAGCTTAGCACGTCGTTTGGTAGAAATCCACGTGCGCGTTCTGCAAAAAGCACCATTTGCATGCACATCTTGTGGTTTTGCAGAAAACTTCATCCGCGTCTACCAAAAGATGCATGTGCGTGCTTAAAACGCGTTTTCGCACAAATGCGTGCGCGGGTGCTAAAAAGAGCAGCGTCGGCATGCTTAGCACGTCGTTTGGTAGAAATCCACGTGCGCGTTCTGCAAAAAGCACAATTTGCATGCACATCTTGTGGTTTTGCAGAAAACTTCATCCGCGTCTACCAAAAGATGCATGTGCATGCTTAAAACGCGTTTTCGCACAAATGCGTGCGCGGGTGCTAAAAAGAGCAGCATCGGCATGCTTAGCACGTCGTTTGGTAGAAATCCACGTGCGCGTTCTGCCAAAAGCACCATTTGCATCCACATCTTGTGGTTTTGCAGAAAACTTCATCCGCGTCTACCAAAAGATGCATGTGCATGCTTAAAACGCGTTTTCGCACAAATCCGTGCGCGGGTGCTAAAAAGAGCAGCATCGGCATGCTTAGCACGTCGTTTGGTAGAAATCCACGTGCGCGTTCTGCCAAAAGCACCATTTGCATGCACATCTTGTGGTTTTGCAGAAAACTTCATCCGCGTCTACCAAAAGATGCATGTGCATGCTTAAAACGCGTTTTCGCACAAATCCGTGCGCGGGTGCTAAAAAGAGCAGCATCGGCATGCTTAGCACGTCGTTTGGTAGAAATCCACGTGCGCGTTCTGCCAAAAGCACCATTTGCATGCACATCTTGTGGTTTTGCAGAAAACTTCATCCGCGTCTACCAAAAGATGCATGTGCATGCTTAAAACGCGTTTTCGCACAAATGCGTGCGCGGGTGCTAAAAAGAGCAGCATCGGCATGCTTAGCACGTCGTTTGGTAGAAATCCACGTGCGCGTTCTGCAAAAAGCACCATTTGCATGCACATCTTGTTGTTTTGCAGAAAACTTCATCCGCGTCCTACCAAAAGATGCATGTGCATGCTTAAAACGCGTTTTCGCACAAATGCGTGCGCGGGTGCTAAAAAGAGCAGCATCGGCATGCTTAGCACGTCGTTTGGTAGAAATCCACGTGCGCGTTCTGCCAAAAGCACCATTTGCATGCACATCTTGTGGTTTTGCAGAAAACTTCATCCGCGTCTACCAAAAGATGCATGTGCATGCTTAAAACGCGTTTTCGCACAAATGCGTGCGCGGGTGCTAAAAAGAGCAGCATCGGCATGCTTAGCACGTCGTTTGGTAGAAATCCACGTGCGCGTTCTGCCAAAAGCACCATTTGCATGCACATCTTGTGGTTTTGCAGAAAACTTCATCCGCGTCTACCAAAAGATGCATGTGCATGCTTAAAACGCGTTTTCGCACAAATCCGTGCGCGGGTGCTAAAAAGAGCAGCATCGGCATGCTTAGCACGTCGTTTGGTAGAAATCCACGTGCGCGTTCTGCCAAAAGCACCATTTGCATGCACATCTTGTGGTTTTGCAGAAAACTTCATCCGCGTCTACCAAAAGATGCATGTGCATGCTTAAAACGCGTTTTCGCACAAATCCGTGCGCGGGTGCTAAAAAGAGCAGCATCGGCATGCTTAGCACGTCGTTTGGTAGAAATCCACGTGCGCGTTCTGCCAAAAGCACCATTTGCATGCACATCTTGTGGTTTTGCAGAAAACTTCATCCGCGTCTACCAAAGATGCATGTGCATGCTTAAAACGCGTTTTCGCACAAATGCGTGCGCGGGTGCTAAAAAGAGCAGCATCGGCATGCTTAGCACGTCGTTTGGTAGAAATGCACGTGCGCGTTCTGCCAAAAGCACCATTTGCATGCACATCTTGTGGTTTTGCAGAAAACTTCATCCGCGTCTACCAAAAGATGCATGTGCATGCTTAAAACGCGTTTTCGCACAAATCCGTGCGCGGGTGCTAAAAAGAGCAGCATCGGCATGCTTAGCACGTCGTTTGGTAGAAATCCACGTGCGCGTTCTGCAAAAAGCACCATTTGCATGCACATCTTGTTGTTTTGCAGAAAACTTCATCCGCGTCTACCAAAAGATGCATGTGCATGCTTAAAACGCGTTTTCGCACAAATGCGTGCGCGGGTGCTAAAAAGAGCAGCATCGGCATGCTTAGCACGTCGTTTGGTAGAAATCCACGTGCGCGTTCTGCCAAAAGCACCATTTGCATGCACATCTTGTGGTTTTGCAGAAAACTTCATCCGCGTCTACCAAAAGATGCATGTGCATGCTTAAAACGCGTTTTCGCACAAATGCGTGCGCGGGTGCTAAAAAGAGCAGCATCGGCATGCTTAGCACGTCGTTTGGTAGAAATCCACGTGCGCGTTCTGCCAAAAGCACCATTTGCATGCACATCTTGTGGTTTTGCAGAAAACTTCATCCGCGTCTACCAAAAAGATGCATGTGCATGCTTAAAACGCGTTTTCGCACAAATCCGTGCGCGGGTGCTAAAAGAGCAGCATCGGCATGCTTAGCACGTCGTTTGGTAGAAATCCACGTGCGCGTTCTGCCAAAAGCACCATTTGCATGCACATCTTGTGGTTTTGCAGAAAACTTCATCCGCGTCTACCAAAAGATGCATGTGCATGCTTAAAACGCGTTTTCGCACAAATGCGTGCGCGGGTGCTAAAAAGAGCAGCATCGGCATGCTTAGCACGTCGTTTGGTAGAAATCCACGTGCGCGTTCTGCAAAAAGCACCATTTGCATGCACATCTTGTTGTTTTGCAGAAAACTTCATCCGCGTCTACCAAAAGATGCATGTGCATGCTTAAAACGCGTTTTCGCACAAATGCGTGCGCGGGTGCTAAAAAAGAGCAGCATCGGCATGCTTAGCACGTCGTTGGTAGAAATCCACGTGCGCGTTCTGCAAAAAGCACAATTTGCATGCACATCTTGTGGTTTTGCAGAAAACTTCATCCGCGTCTACCAAAAGATGCATGTGCATGCTTAAAACGCGTTTTCGCACAAATGCGTGCGCGGGTGCTAAAAAGAGCAGCATCGGCATGCTTAGCACGTCGTTTGGTAGAAATCCACGTGCGCGTTCTGCCAAAAGCACCATTTGCATGCACATCTTGTGGTTTTGCAGAAAACTTCATCCGCGTCTACCAAAGATGCATGTGCATGCTTAAAACGCGTTTTCGCACAAATGCGGTGCGCGGGTGCTAAAAAGAGCAGCATCGGCATGCTTAGCACGTCGTTTGGTAGAAATCCACGTGCGCGTTCTGCCAAAAGCACCATTTGCATGCACATGTTGTGGTTTTGCAGAAAAACTTCATCCGCGTCCTACCAAAAGATGCATGTGCATGCTTAAAACGCGTTTTCGCACAAATGCGTGCGCGGGTGCTAAAAAGAGCAGCATCGGCATGCTTAGCACGTCGTTTGGTAGAAATCCACGTGCGCGTTCTGCCAAAAGCACCATTTGCATGCACATCTTGTGGTTTTGCAGAAACCTTCATCCGCGTCTACCAAAAGATGCATGTGCATGCTTAAAACGCGTTTTCGCACAAATGCGTGCGCGGGGTGCTAAAAAGAGCAGCATCGGCATGCTTTAGCACGTCGTTTGGTAGAAATCCACGTGCGCGTTCTGCAAAAAGCACAATTTGCATGCACATCTTGTGGTTTTGCAGGAAAACTTCATCCGCGTCTACCAAAGATGCATGTGCATGCTTAAAACGCGTTTTCGCACAAATGCGTGCGCGGGTGCTAAAAAGAGCAGCATCGGCATGCTTAGCACGTCGTTTGGTAGAAATCACGTGCGCGTTCTGCCAAAAGCACCATTTGCATGCACATCTTGTGGTTTTGCAGAAAACTTCATCCGCGTCTACCAAAAGATGCATGTGCATGCTTAAAACGCGTTTTTCGCACAAATCCGTGCGCGGGTGCTAAAAGAGCAGCATCGGCATGCTTAGCACGTCGTTTGGTAGAAATCCACGTGCGCGTTCTGCCAAAAGCACCATTTGCATGCACATCTTGTGGTTTTGCAGAAAACTTCATCCGCGTCTACCAAAAGATGCATGTGCATGCTTAAAACGCGTTTTCGCACAAATGCGTGCGCGGGTGCTAAAAAGAGCAGCATCGGCATGCTTAGCACGTCGTTTGGTAGAAATCCACGTGCGCGTTCTGCAAAAAGCACAATTTGCATGCACATCTTGTGGTTTTGCAGAAAACTTCATCCGCGTCTACCAAAAGATGCATGTGCATGCTTAAAACGCGTTTTCGCACAAATGCGTGCGCGGGTGCTAAAAAGAGCAGCATCGGCATGCTTAGCACGTCGTTTGGTAGAAATCCCACGTGCGCGTTCTGCCAAAAGCACCATTTGCATGCACATCTTGTGGTTTTGCAGAAAACTTCATCCGCGTCTACCAAAAGATTGCATGTGCATGCTTAAAACGCGTTTTCGCACAAATCCGTGCGCGGGTGCTAAAAAGAGCAGCATCGGCATGCTTAGCACGTCGTTTGGTAGAATCCACGTGCGCGTTCTGCCAAAAGCACCATTTGCATGCACATCTTGTGGTTTTGCAGAAAACTTCATCCGCGTCTACCAAAAGATGCATGTGCATGCTTAAAACGCGTTTTCGCACAAATCCGTGCGCGGGTGCTAAAAAGAGCAGCATCGGCATGCTTAGCACGTCGTTGGTAGAAATCCACGTGCGCGTTCTGCCAAAAGCACCATTTGCATGCACATCTTGTGGTTTTGCAGAAAACTTCATCCGCGTCTACCAAAAGATGCATGTGCATGCTTAAAACGCGTTTTCGCACAAATGCGTGCGCGGGTGCTAAAAAGAGCAGCATCGGCATGCTTAGCACGTCGTTTTGGTAGAAATCCACGTGCGCGTTCTGCAAAAAGCACCATTTGCATGCACATCTTGTTGTTTTGCAGAAAACTTCATCCGCGTCTACCA